>NW_028261392.1:9680342-9980342 GCF_051295495.1 Thamnophis sirtalis
CTATCCGTTCACTTTCCAATCTCATTTCCTACTATGTGTTCTGACCTAGGCTTCCCAAAACCACGAAGCCGATTCCTCGTCCTGATAAAAACCCTTTTATTTACTTTAAAGTGAATTCTTCTCCAGCAAAGTCCCAGCAAACAGTCTTTCATGAGTTTTCAACAACTACACACCTTTATTAGGCTTGGAAAATTGCCAGGCTGATATCTTCCAAACTCCACGCTGTAGCAGCAATTACTTCTCAAGAAGCCAGGAACAGATCTTCCTTACTTCTTGCCACCCTAATGAATTGAACTAATTGTCTCCTGCAAACTCCCCTCCCCTTTCCACTCCTCTTTATTCCATTTGGGAGGGGCCATTCACCGTCCACCTGTGGCTTTACTCCCGAGTCAATCCTTGTTCCTTAGTTGTTCCCTTCATTTGGCAACTCTGTGCATGCACACATTGGGAACAGGTTCCAGCTGTTCTTCTGTCCCACTGATGTCCGACTCCGAAGGCAGCTGATCTGTCAAACGGCCCTGGCCCCTTCTCTGCCTCTGACACAGGGCCCTCATCAGAGCCTTCCCAGACTCCAGGACTGGGCCATGTTCCTCCCCAACCTCCTCACTGTCTGAATCTCCTGCCAGATCCTCTGGTGGGCCACAACACTGCGATGACCCTCTAGAAATTTTGCAGAATAACATATTTGTTCCAGATGGAATCATCCTGGGTCCCAGTCATTTTCAAGAGGAAATGATGAGGTCCCCATGCCTTGAGAAATTAAGGGAATAGAGGTTTTATTAGCCATTCTTCTCAGTGGTGTTTCTGGGTGTTGAAGGAGCTTTCTTCAGTAGCTTATTTCACTTTACTGGCTTCAGTTCTCCAATAAGAATGTGGATCTTAAGAATTAGATTTAGTTACATAAGGCTTTTTATTTTGGCTGCTCTTGTTTGAGTATCGTTTTTAGCGTAAGTGATTGGTGGCTTTATGGAGGATTGGAAGGAAATATACATCTTTATGATGGCTTTTCTCTTCTATCTTTGGTTTTGCATATTTTTGTTTTTTCTAAATCATCTGGGACCCAAATAAGGAGTGGTGTATCAGCAGACATATTAAGCACAGAAATATATAAACCTTGATTGTAGGCTTATGGATTGATACAAATAATATTGATTAATTTAAGCCTATAATAACCAAGGATGGAAAGAAAAAAAAAACCACAATTATTCCTTAAGACCATGGGAAGCAGAATCCATTTGAAAAAAAAATTGATCAGAGGTGGTATTCAGCAGGTTCTGATCAGTTCTGGAGAACCGGTAGTGGAAATTTTGAGTAGTTCAGAGAACTGGTAAATACCACCTCTGACTGGTCCTGCCCCCGTCTATTCTCTGCCTCCTGAGTCCCAGCTGATCAGGAGGGAATGGAGATTTTACAGTATCTCCTTCCCCTGCCATGCCCACCAAGCCAAGCCCACAGAACTGGTAGTAATTTTTTTTTGAATCCCACCACATGACTAGATCATGAAGTCAAACAAATGTTGTCTCTGCAATATGGAGACAGCTTTCCGAAAACTGAGACTCAGGTGTTTACATGTGGGAAGTAGCATGTAGAAAGGAAAAGGAAGATTCACATGGGAAACTATGACTTGTCAATCTTGGTTTGGTCCTGCATATACAACTTATGGTTCAGCAAGTTTTAAAATAATGTAATAGCAATATTGAGATATACTTGGTATTTAAGCCGAGGTGGCGCAGTAGTTAAATGCAGCACTGCAGGCTACTTCAGCTGACTGCAGTTCTGCAGTTCAACTGTTCAAATCTCACCGGCTCAGGGTTGACTCAGCCTTCCATCCTTCCGAGGTGGGTAAAATGAGGACCCGGATTGTTGTTGGGGGCAATATGCTGACTCTGTAAACCGCTTAGAGAGGGCTGAAAGCCCTATGAAGCGGTATATAAGTCTAACTCCTATTGCTATTGCTATTAATAGATTCTCTTCTTGCAATCCAACTGTGATAAAGGACAGATTCTAAAGTTGCTTGCCAGACTGTGCAGAACTGGTGCATTATTTTAGATTAGAGTAGAATAGAGCTGGAAAGGAACTTGGAGGTCTTCTAGTCCAGCCTCCTGCTCAAGCAGGAAAACATATACCATTTCAGATAAGTGACTGTCTAGTCTCTTCTTAAAAATTTCCAGTGATGGAGCATCCATGATTTCTGAAGGCAAGCTATTCCACTGGTTACTTGCCCTCACTGTTGGGAAATTTCTCCTTAATTCTAGGTTGCTTCTCTCCTTGATTAGTTCCCAACCATTGTTTCTTGTCCTGCCCTCTGGTGCTTTAAATAATAATTTGATCCCCTCTTCTTTGTGGCAGCCCCTTAAATATTGGCCCATTGCAATCATATCACCCCTAATTCTTCTTTTCCTTAGATTAGCCAAACCCAAATCCTGCAGCCATTCATCATATGCTTCAGTCTCCAGGCCTTTGATCATCAGAGAACTTTTTCCAAAGCCTCAGTGTCTTTTTTGTAGCATGGTGACCAAAATTGGTTGCGTCTTACTAGGTTTCGTAAAGCAATTGCCTAAGTTGTTTATGGAGATAGTTGTTTCTATCCTTACTGATAGAAAGTTGAGTGCAGTGGTGGGATTCAGCCAGTTCGCACATATTCGGGAGAACCGGTTGGTAACTTTCTAAGCAGTTTGGAGAACTGGTAGTTAGAAGAAATCTCCTTTTTTTTTTTTTTCCCACTTCACAGGGCTAATCCTGTAAGGAAGGCAGGAAGGAAACATTCTGGTGTTGTTTCTAGCCTAATCTTTATTGCCCTGCTTACAGAAACTGTCTCTCCAGTTAACCCTTATTACCATTGTAACAACTAAGGCAAAGTGCCCATTAACCTGAGTTACATTGACTTGGCCACACCCACATGGTCACATGATCACCGAGCCCCACCTACCCAGCTGGTTATTAGGGCAGAGAACTGATTGGTAAATTATTTGAAACCCACCACTGGTTGAGTGAGATTGTGTTCTCTTGGCCCTTCAATGGAGGCCTAGACATAAACTCTTGTCACGAGAAAATGTGGCTTTTGAAGACATCAAGACAAACTACAACGTTCTTAAACCAATATTTAGCCATTCTGTTTTGTACTGTCGATCACTGCTCATTCCTCATCATTTCAATTGTTAGATTTGAAAGTGGCGTTTTTCTCACTGGGTTTTGTGAATTAGCCGAAGCATAACTTCCTTTTATTAAAAAAAATATCTCTTAAAAATCTGACATTTGTTTTATAACTCAAAAGTCTCTCGGTGGACTTTGACTCGAAGAGCTAAAGTTCGATTACCACTTGAAGAACTTAAAAGATTCTACTATTATTAGAAGAGTTCCCTGCAGAGCTGTTATAAAAAGGTTAAGGACCCCAGAACAAGAGCTACATCATTGTGTTATAATTCTACATGTTAGAATCATTTTCTTGCAAGCCAAGCAGATTTTCTTTTTAAAAAAAAACTGGCTACCTAAAATCTATTTTTCACAATATTGGAACAGGTCAAATACTATCCCTGAATCTATGGATACTTAACAAAAAACAAAGGATATTTTTTTTTCCAGAGAAGCATGAAACATTGTCAGCTGTGACCAGGGGGGCATTTGCCCAGGTTCGCCTGGTACACCAGTTGCGTCCCTACCTGAACCGGGAGGCTCTCACAACAGTCACTCGTGCCCTTGTGACCTCTAGGCTGGAGTACTGCAATGTGCTCTACATGGGGCTGCCCTTGAAGAGTATTCGGCGACTTCAGCTGGTCCAGAATGCAGCCGCGCAAGCGATCGTGGGTGCACCTCGTTTCACCCACGTAACACCTATCCTCCGCGAGCTGCACTGGCTGCCTGTTGATCTCCGGGTGCGCTTCAAGGTGCTTGTTGTCACCTTTAAAGCCCTTCATGGTATTGGATCTGGGTACTTGAGAGACCGCCTACTGCCAATCACCTCCACTAGGCCAATAAGATCCCATAGATTAGGCCTCCTCCGAATCCCATCTGCCGGCCAATGTCGGCTGGCAACTACCCGGAGGAGAGCCTTCTCGGTGGCTGCTCCGACCCTATGGAACAAACTCCCCATGGAGATTCGTACCCTCACCACCCTCCAGACCTTCCGCATAGCCCTTAAAACCTGGCTGTCCCGACAGGCCTGGGGCTAAAGACTTTAACCCCACCCGAATAGTATGACTGTTGCGCTTTTTAATGATGTAATGTCTTTATGTGTGTATTTTGTTTTGTTCTTCCCTCCCCCTGGATTGTGAGCTGCCCTGAGTCCCCTCAGGGAAAAGGGCGGCATATAAATAAAGTAAAATTCTAAATCCTAAATCCTAAACATTGGAAAACCTTCACTCCATGCAGGCAATCTTTTTGCTGGATGTTTCAATTATTAATTTAAAAAAATCAACTCCCAAAATTATAGTTCACGTATGCAGAGATGCACACATTCTCTGAGCCCAGTTTTATTCTCCCACACTACCTCAAGGTTAAAGGTAAAGGTTCCCCTCACACATAGGTTTCTAGTATTCCTGACTCTAGAGGCCAGTGCCGATCTCCGTTTCAAAGTCGAAGAGCCAGCGCTGTCCAAAGACGTCTCCATGGTCATATGTCCGGCATGGCTAAATGCCAAGGGGCACAGAATGCTGCTACCTTCCAAGTAAGTAAGTCATAAGTAAGTCTTACTTACAATTAGTGTTTAATTAATATGTGAGGACAGAATAGCAATAGCAATAGCAGTTAGACTTATATACCGCTTCATAGGGCTTTCAGCCCTCTCTAAGCGGTTTACAGAGTCAGCATATTACCCCCAACAACAATCCGGGTGCTCATTTTACCCACCTTGGAAGGATGGAAGGCTGAGTCAACCCTGAGCCGGTGAGATTTGAACAGCCAAACTGCAGAACTGCAGTCAGCTGAAGTAGCCTGTAGTGCTGCATTTAACCACTGCGCCACCTCGGCTCCTTAGAAGAAGAGCAGAATTTTTCTCATCACTTCGTAAGACGATTTTAAGCACCCATACAGGCAACTCTTCTAAATTAAGTCTCATTAAGTTGTTCAACAGGGTTCAATCCAAGATTGTTGAGGATTGTATTGGTGTTTGAGGTAGCCTAAGGTAGTCTAAGGGACATGGTAGCTCAATGGCTAAAATGCTGAGCTTGTCGATCAGAAAGGTTGGCAGTTCAGTGGTTTGAATCCCTAGTGCCGAGTAATGGAGTGAGCTCCCATTACTTGTCTCAGCTTCTGCCAACCTAGTAATTTGAAAACATGTAAAAATGCAAGTAGAAAAATAGGGACCACCTTTGGTGGGAAGGTAACAGCGTTCTGTGCACCTTCGGCATTTACCGTATTTTTTGGAGTATAAGACACACCTTTTTCCCCTCAAAAAAGAGGCTGAAAATCTGGGTGCATCTTATACACTGAATGCAGCATTTTTCCCTCCCCAAACCCTGCTCCCTTCACCAAAATGGCCATGCAGAGCCTGTAGGAGACTTTCAGAGAGTTCTTGGGGGCTGGGGAGTGCAGAAATGAGCAAAAGTGAGCCGATATTTGATCAGTTTTGCCCCCCAGTCCCCAGGAGCACTCTATAAGCCTCCTATAGATTCTGCATGCAATTGTTTGATGAAAAATGGGCCATTTTCTGCTTGGTTTTTTTTTTGGGGGGGGGACATCCCCAGGAGCACTCTATAAGCCTCCTAAAGGCTATTCATGTTTTTTTTTTTAAAAAAACAAAAAACCAGGGATGTCTGTAGAGTGCAAAAACTTTGGTGTGTCTTTTACTCCGGTGCATCTTATACTCCAAAAATATGGTAGTCATGCTGCTAAATGACCACAGAGACATCTTCAGACAGCGCTGGCTCTTCGGCTTTGAAATGGAGATGAGTACCACCCCCTAGAGTCAGGAATGACTAGCACATATGTGTGAGGGGCACCTTTACCTATAGGTCCACTCTGCTTTCAAATTCTTCAAATTCTTCCATCGTTCAACTTAAGGAAGCTTTTTCTGGATTTTAGTCCTTAGCAAATACGTTAAACAAATAATAAACAAATAATTGACATGGTGCCTTGAGCTTTAAGGATTATTTATTTAATGAAGTATATTCTTCAAGGCCACAGAATGCACTGGCCATGCCAAGCTACTTATCTGACAAGCTGCCTTGTTTGACATGATAAATTCTAGCAACATGCTGTAAAAATAGATTAATATAAAACGTGCCATGGTGATTTTTGTTTTTTTCCTTCTGAGCTGTGATCAAATCTCATAGCCATCAGAGATTAAAGTCTAGCTTAATGTCTGCATGCTAAAATGAATTTTTTGTTTACAAAATAATTGAGCATGCTGAGTGGATGATTCAAAAGTGTCGATAATATCTTTGTTTTAGCATAAAAACTATTAGCAATATTAAAGACTGATAACAGCCTGCTGAAATGGGTTTCTCTTAAAAAACAGGACATTATTTCAGAAATCAAAGTATGACTAAGCCATACCTCTTCATATTATTGGCCCACTGATCACAACTGAACCAATCTATTCTAAATTCCACTGGATTGATTTATATTCTACACTTTCTTAAAGCACGAATGCCACAAAACAAGAATTGCAAATAAAAAGTAACATGAACTACTATCTTTAAAATAGGAATAATAACCCAAATCAATAGATAGATAGATGATAGATAGATAAATGGATGGATGGATGGATGGACAGATGGACGGACGATAGAGAGATAGACAATAAATGATAGATAGATAGATAGATAGATAGATAGATAGATATAGATAGATAGATAGATAGATAGATAGATAGATAGATAGATAGATAGATAGATAGATGATAGAGTAGCTAGATGATGGATAAATGGTAGATAGATAGATAGATAGATAGATAGATAGA
Source organism: Thamnophis sirtalis (assembly GCF_051295495.1). NCBI lineage: Eukaryota > Metazoa > Chordata > Lepidosauria > Squamata > Natricidae > Thamnophis > Thamnophis sirtalis. The sequence goes on from NW_028261392.1 coordinate 9,687,241, forward strand.
TAGATAGATAGATAGATAGATAGATAGATAGATAGATGATAGATAGACATGATATGATATGATATGATAAGACTAGGAGGCAAACTGTTTCAAAGAAACTCAAGAATTCTAGCTGTACATAACTAGTTGAAATTGTTTGTAACTTTTTAAAATATGGAGAAAGGGTTTTTTATTTTGTTTTCTTTGCTTAATTTCAAAGATGAGATGTTAACACCAGATTCATTTTATGTTGCTGAGTTGATCAAAGTGATGGCAATAAGTACGACAATTTTACTTGAAAAAGATTGAACCCTTTCGTGCAAAGCTGCTTTAATTAGAAAGTTTCTGGGCTTTTGCTTTGTGAAATATTCCCTGCATAACTAGAAAATTTACAAAATAAATTAAAAGTGTGATTAGGGAGCCAAAGAGTTTGGAAATGCACAAAAGTACATACAGAGAGAGAGAGGGGGGGAGGAAGGGAGGGAGAGAGAGAGTGTCACAGAGGCATCAAAGTACATGGCTTGGAACTCACATCAGTCTGGATGGGTTTTGTGCAATTTTCTATCACATATCCCTTTTCCATCTTTGACATGCTCATTGTCAAGAGGCCAGCCTGAAAAATGCAGCTCATTGATTAATGATTAAACCTATTGCATGCTTATTTAAAACAAACACACACACACACACAAGTTGTACTGGCTCATTCTTTTGCACAGCATTGCAAATTTTGCTTACTAATTGAGGCCCGGGAATCACATCTTACTTCACAGACCTTCTCCTCCTGACCCTCCATGAATTTGTAATGTTGTCAGAAAGACCTTGTGATTCCACAAACATGGGGGTCTTCCTACTAATTAGATTTATAGAATTCAGTTTTGACGAGCTGCGCATTTAGTTGTGCGCACATACACACTTTCATAGCTCTTTCACCTGGCTCATACGCTGAAAAGAAGATACTCCCTACGTATAAATGCAGGAGATCAGCCAAATATTAAGATATCCAGGTGATTTCTCCCTGATCCGTTCTGCTCTGTGCAATTCAGTGATTATAAAGTTTGTCATCACACCTGAAAAAAGGAAAGGTATGCAAAGGGAAACCAGGAAGATCAGGAGCTGTAGCCTCTATAGCTCTTTAGCTTGAAATGGAGAAGGTTACAGTTGCATTTGATCAACATAGATAAAATGAGCCGCCACGTGATTAGTATGGAATGAGAGCTTCCTCTCCTCAAACTTTTCCTCGGAAATGTTCGAACTTGAACCTGATGGAAGGACTTCAGTGAAACTCCAGCCTTGGTATTGCAGGAAGTTAGCACCCACACTTCTAGACAAAATTAAATATTTTAGGAAATATTAAAAGGGAAGAATATTTCCCCTAAAAGGGAGTCAGACATTCACCACCACCTCACCTTTGTCAACGGGCCATTAAGGCCTGAGCCAGTGTATTCTACATAACAAAGATCTACCCTCCTTCAGGCAGAGCCATAATGGGAATCCCAAATCCCTTTCATTACAGCAAGAATAAGGTGACCAGATGTCCCGCTTTTGGTGGGACAGTCCCAATTTTTAACAATTTGTCCCGCGTCCCACAGCGTTTTAAAAAACTCCCGATTTTTTTAAATTTTTTAATAAAGACCCCCTCCCCCTCCCCAGTCAATGGTGTCCCACTTTACCAATGTTAAAATCTGGTCACCTTAAGCAAGAATCAACCAAGCTTGGACTCAGCTACAGAGATGCCCCTGCATTGCCCCATGGGAGACTGACAACCAATCAGAATACAAGCTCAAATTCAAAAGCCCAGAATGGGCATAAATCCGAGTCACTCTTAGCATCTCTTCCCTTTCCCCCTGCACCATCTCAAGCCATGTGATCCTGTCCACCATTAAAACCATCTTTCCAATCAGCCTCCATGGATCCAGTATCTTTTTCCCCACTGAACCCAGAAGGACATTTCTTCCAACAGTATGATTCTCTGGAACATTTTGGTTCTGAGAACAGTGATGTCCTAGCAACTATTTTTTTAAAGGGGGAGCGGGAGCTAGTTCTTACCTAAAATCCCATAATTGAGAGGGTTGGAAATGGAATTCAGTGACTGTGTGATGGCAAAACTTTGCTTTCTGCCTGATTACTGTTTACTGCAAACACAGTGGAGGAGAAACTATTTTTTTTGAAAGTTAAGATAATCTTTCATTCTTCTCCTCTCCTCTCCTCTCCTCTCCTCTCCTCTCCTCTCCTCTCCTCTCCTCTCCTCTCCTCTCCTCTCCTCCCCTCCCCTCCTCTCCTCTCATCTTTAAATGTGGGCTCCATAAGCAACTTTATTTACAGTATTTACTAGATAGATTATCAGTGACTTAATTTATTACATTTTTGCCTCAGCCATTGCCATATTCATCCTCTTATTTAGGATTTTTTGGAGCCTTGAGGCAGTTTTGGTCACATACATGAGTACATTCCAAAGGTTTTGAGATCTTTTTTTGTTTTGTTTGTTAAAATGTTTTTATTTTCCATTTTTCATTTTCATACAGTCACATATATACTGTGCATAACCGGGGCCATACAACATTAAACAATAATCACAGCAGTTCCTCTTGTCAACAATACCCCCAGAAATATAAATAAAATAAAACTCAAACTCAGACTCAAATAGAAACCCAATATACCTCTTCCGCTCTCCATACACCTCTTTCTTCCGCCCCCCTCCAACTTACTATCTCCCCATCCATCATTCCCCTCTACCCTACTTCCCCTCCCCCTCTACCACTCCTCTCTCCCAGTCCACTCCCTCCCTTCCTTCTCACCCTCCCTCCCATCCTCTCTCCCGCCCTCTCGACCACTCTTCCTTCTATCCCACTCCTCCTCCCCTTGGTGTATTTCTACTATATGTCAATGTATTCAGCTTGTCCTATTTTGTTTTGAGATCTTGAACAAGGATTGAATCCAATAATTTAGGAAATATATTGAACATAGTTCTTTAAAAAAAACCAGCTTGCTGAAACTTTGATCTTAGCTATTGAGGAAGAAAAGGGAGGAAGTGTTTTGGGGACATTTCCCAGAAGTGCTAAACTAATAAAAGAGAACACTTGTAGCTCAGTGTTGAAGTGAGGGTTCCTTGATGCTCTCTGAGCTTGTGTTCTGATCTAGGCTTCACAAAATCATGAAGCAGATTCCTTGTCCCGAAAAAAACAACAACACTTTTTGTTAAGCAAATGTGAATTCCTTCCGTTCACATCCAGCAAAGTCCCTGCAAACAGTCTTTCAAGGGTAAATTTACATCCACAGACGTTATCAGGGTTGGAGAGTTGCCAGGCCGACATCTTCCAAACGCAAATGCTGTACAAGAAAATACTTGGCAAGGAGTCTCTGAGAGTCACGAACAAATCTTCAGACTAATTAATCGGACTAATTGTCTCCTGTAAACTCCACTCCCCTTTGGCTCCTCTTTATTCCCTATGGGAGGGGCCATTCACCGTCCAACTGTTCCTTTACTCCTGAGTCGGCCCTTGTTCCTTAACTGCTTCCTTCTCCTGGAAGCTCTGCACTTGCGTACATCAGGAACAGGCTCCAGCTGTTCTTCTGCCCCACTGATCTCCGACTCTGAAGGCAGCTAATAAGTGTCAGATAGCCCTGGCCCCATCTCGGCCTCTACTGCAGAGACCTCATCAGAGCCTTCCCCAGACTCCAGGACTGGCCCCTGTTCCTCCCCAACCTCCTCACTGTCTGAGTCTGCTACCAGCTTTGCTGGCTGCTGTTGGGCCACAAAATCTTGGTTGTTTTCTTTCAGACGTTTCAGTACCCAAACTTGGTAAGATCATCAGTGCTAAAGTGTTTGAAAATTACAAGTAGGTCTCTCTGTTGCCAGCCTTGTTCCATACCGTAGCTTGCATTACCGAAACATAACTGTAGAATTAGAAATGTTCTTGCAGATGGAGAAAGAGGACAGGCAGTTTGGAGGAAAGGACAGAATTGTCCCTGAAATGAATATTAGAGACAAAAGTGCTGCATTCTTGGAGAAATGAACCGAAAAGAAAAAGAAAGCCGCTCTGAAAAACAAGAATTTGTTTTCTCTATCTTGCGCAGTATCATTAAATATTCAAGAATACTTGTCCTAGCCAAAGTCAATTTGTCACTTACCCTAGCAGAGCACCCAAAAGCTCACAACAATTAAATTGCTATTTTTCGCCTCCCTTCTCCTTCTCTCTTATGCACTTGCTTTTCCACCAAGTCTCTTTACTATTTATGAACTGCATTTTCAAACCCAGACGAAGCCCGAAAGAATGTCAGTCCTCCACGTTGTTTTTTCTTTTTCCGAGGTCAAACTCTCGAGCTCAGGAAAACAATATCTTCACATGTGAGAAGTCTTTTGCTGGAACAAACTGAGTGGAACAAGCAGGAACGAAGCCTAAGGCAAAGAAGATTGCCTGTTAATATGCCACCTTAGCTTCTCTGTCTTTGGTGTTGTCTGTCAATGAATCCCCTGGAGGGAAACGATGCTGAATCTAAATAAGAAGTTAATGCGAGAAGTGTCCCTGCATCAAAGGGCAGAGAATAGAACTAGGAGATGGAGAGAGGTGAGCAGGGAAGGCTTTGTGATGAGGCTGCCTCATTTGTCTACCTTCAAAATAGATTGTCTCTTTTCAGAGATAGTGGGGGAGGGGGGTGCCCATGTCAAAGGATCCTCCCAATATAACTCATTGTTCACACCAGAAGCCACTTTGCGTGGCTGGGATTGGAAGAAATTCAGTAGGGGCTGAATTGACAGAAGCAGAGGACTATGCCTGATGAATTTAAGATGAAACTAGTGTGGTGTTTAAAATCACATGGGAGACTCGTTTTGGAGGCGTTTGCTGTGATTATTCTGCAACTTTTGGGGGTCAGAACCAATGAGTAATGATGTCAAGACAAGACAGCCTTCTTCCTCTGCTCCTTCCTGGAATTTTTACATACTACACTGTACCATACACCATACCATGCAATCAGTGGTGGGATGCCTCCGGTTTAACATGCTTAACTTTGAATGCACATGTGCCTAACATGTGCTTTGCGCTGACATGCAGCAAAATTAAAAACATTAAAAAACTGCCCATTTTATGATTAAAAACTTACCTTCTATGTCAGCGCCGCTGAGTAAAACAGCTGACATGCAGCAATCTGCTGTGCCGCACAAATCCATTGAGCTAAAAAAACAGGGAAATATAGGACAGGAAAGGCCAGGGGGCAATTGCTCACTGGAACTACCATTAGCCCGAACTGGTACGAACCGGTATGAAGCGGTAGAACCGGTAGAACCAGTAGGAACCGGTATGAACTGGTACAAACCGGTACAAACTGGTACGAACCAGTACGAACCAGTACGAACCGGTACAAACCAGCTGAATCCCAGCCCTGCATGCAATACTTTAATACCATGCAATCCTTCACTACCTTAATATAAAACCAATGAACTTCAGAGGACTTATGGAATCTGGGATTCTGGAAGTATGCAGTCTTTCCAGCTTTCTTTAAATTATGTCTCAGTTTGAATATCAGGTTTCCAAGTCACGAAATACCAAACAAGCTATCTGAATAATATTGCGATATTGAGCACATGGGAACCTAAGACATGGTCCCTTTCCTTCGTTAGATTGGGTAACAAAGATTACAGATATAAAACTTTCCTTACTCCATTTGTCCAAGGTCACTTATCTCTCCATATTGGGCACCAGTAATTTCAGGACTCTTGACAGTGGACAGCTCAGAGTATTAACAGGATCTGTAGAAGGTCAGCCTTCTCCTTCTTCCCCTCCAAAATTTGTTCTCTCTTTTTACTCCTAGAGGAGAAGGTAAAACTACCTTACAGTAGGAGAAAATCTATTTAGGGTGTGTGTGTTGGAAGTCTCACTTGAGAAATTCTACATCCATGTCAGGGAGCCATAAACCTTAACTGAGGTGCTTCTCTGCCTTTTATCCCCAGAGCTAAGATGGGGCTTCGCTAGCAGTGGTGGCTCTTCCTTCCCAAGGATCAGCCCACAGATTTCCACTGCTCTCCTCTCCTCTGCCTTCTGCACATCCACGCATTGGACACTGGATCCAGATGTTCCTCCTCTTCCTCATCAGCCACCTCCAGACCTGGAGGCTGTTGACAATCAGCTGTCTATGTATATAAATTCTGTGTTTATGACAGCAGATCAGCATAGCCCTTTACATACTTACTCATAATTAAGCTTTAGTAACTGTGAAGGTTACTGGATTGTGTTCTGTTTTTTTTTTCTTTAACATAAATGCGCCGTGGTAGCACAATGGTTAGAATGTAGTACTGCAAGCTACTTCTGCTGCCTGCCAGCTGACTGAAATTTGGCAATTCAAATCTCAACAGGCTCAAGGCTGACTCAGCCTTCCATCCTTCCGAGATGGGTAAAATGGAGACACAGAATGTTGGGGGCAATGTGCTGACTCCGTAAATTGCTTAGAATGAGCTGTAAAAGCACTGTGAAGTGGTATATAAGTCTAAGTGCTATTGCTATTATTAACAACCAAAGCTTCCAGGCACTTATCAGGACTGCTATCCTATCAAAAACAGCTGCTATGGAAATTAGTATTGTATACATTAAGGAATCTGTCTTAAACTAAAGCATGGGTTTAGGTTAAACAAAACAAAACAAAAAGAAATCAGCATCGCTTGTAACAGGATATTATCTGCTACAATGCTCAACCCTTCAATGATTTCTTCAGCTTCAACTTCAGCTTCAACTGCAATAATACATGAGCACACAATAGATACAAACTCAAGTGCTCACTCGGTGCTCAGTTCCTTCAATTCTAGACTTATATTGCATTTTTACTTTTTGTTGTTACTGCTTGTTTTAAACAATTGTTTCAATCAATTGGCAACTTCAAATCTCAACCAACAAATTGGCACATTGGCAAAAAAAAATCAGAACACCAAATACAAGCTGGGCGGATATGACCTTGTAGATGACCTTCACTCTGTCAAGAGCCTTGGAGTCCTCGTCTCAAATGCTCTAAGCGCCAGAGCTCACTGTAACATCATTGCCAAAAAGGCATTAAGAGTTGTCACCTAACCTTATGAAGCTTCTTCTCCAGTAATATTGTACTGCTAACTAGGGCATACAAAACCTTTGCTAGACCAATTCTCGAATACAGCTCGTCTGCCTGGAATTCATACTGTATATCGGATATTAATACAATTGAGAGATTGTAGGCTTGCAATTTTAGGCTTGGAAAACCTAGAACTACGCCACCTTTGGTCTGACCTAAGCATAGTACACAAAATTATCTGCTACAACGTCCTACCTGTCAATGACTACTTCAGCTTCAACCACAATAATACACAAGCAAACAATAGATACAAACTCAAGGTAAACCACTCCAAACTTGATTGCAGAAAATATGACTTCAATAACAGAGTGGTCAATACCTGGAATGCTCTACCCCATTCCTTTGTTACATCCTCAAACCTTCATAGTTTTAACCTAAGACTGTCCACTGGTGACCTCGCTCCATTCCTTGGGACATGCATAAGCGCACCAGCATGCCTAATGTCCCTGTCCTACTGTCTCCATTTATTTGTACCCATTTCCTGTGTTCTTACTCATATTTATTCTTATTCCTGTTATCTTGTACATGAGTGACACACTAGCTAACTAGCTAACTAACTAGCTAGGTAACTATCTAAGTAACTAGCTAACTAACTAGCTAAGTAACTAGCTAACTAACTAGCTAACTAACTAGCTAACTAACTAGCTAACTAACTAGCTAACTAACTAGCTAACTAACTAGCTGAATGAACGAATGAATGAACAAATGAATGAATGAATGAATGAACGAACGAATGAATGAATAATATTTGCTCTAATGCTTTTCTGCTTTCTCCGTTCCTAAGAGGTCAGGGTAATGGGATTTCAACTCAGCTTTTCTTGCTCTACTTGCACATTAATATAATTTGAAGTTTGGATCATTGCACTTCCCTCCTTCCCTGACAGATTGTGGGATTTTTTTTTAAAAAAAAATGGGTTGTATCAAGTTTATTGCCGCCCCTTGGAAGTCATTAGTATTCTCTGCCTTTCATCTCAGGTGCTTTTGGCTGGGCATCAGGGTGCCTGGGAAGCCCAAATTACAGAACTGGCATTCTGTTCTCTGAAAAGGTGAGCGATAAACATCTTCCCCTTTGTATGGCTTGATAGCAGAAAGTGTTTGCTGAATGGCCTCTAATGGCTTCTACAAGCTACTCCAGGAACCACATCGGCATTTTGTTCCTCTTGAAGAAGGAAGATTGTGGTAATGAAAATGACTAGAGAAAACTTCTTCCTTTCCGAAAATTGTTCTCAATAGCAGCCTGCTTGGGGGAGAAAGGACTACGTTTTAGGCCTCTGTGTGATGAACTTCAGTGGCATCAGCCATTAAACTGTCTTCCCAGCCACACCTGTGCAGAAGCCTCTGTCCATCTGTGGTTGTTTCAGTCAACACTGACATCTGCTATACCCAACAGGAAAGCTCAGTCTTAGTCCTTCAAGCAATGCAGTCATCCCTATGCTGTTTTATTTCTTTCTTAGTTAAAAGGTAAGAAGGAAACAAGAAGACCAGGATGCATTCACTCCAGCAACCTGTACTCGGATAAGAGTACACCAGGCAAACAATCAAGCAAAAAATAGTGTCTCGATCAGTGGTGGGATTCATTTTTTTTTTACTACTGGTTCTATAGGCATGGCTTGGTGGGCATGATTTGGTGGGCATGGCAGGGGAAGGATACTAGAAAATCTCCATTCCCTCCCCACTCCAGGGGAAGGTTACTGCACAATCCCCATTCCCTCCTGATCAGCGGGGACTTGGGAGGCAGGGAATAGATGGAGGCTAGGCCAGTCAGAGGTGGTATTTACCGGTTCTCTGAATTACTTAAAATTTCCACTACCAGTTCTCCAGAATTAGTCAGAACCTACTGAATACCACCTCCGGTCTCAATCAACAATTTCTATTAAAAAATCATGCTCCCCACCAAAATGAGGACAAGCTACTGCACGTAAATGTGGAGTAAATTCCCCTCACCTTCTAACACTGAAGATGTAACCTAGCCAGGTAATGAAATGCTTGCATGAAAACAACCAAGCTCAGGGGGCAGCAAGTACAGTTATCTCCACTATTACAGCAGCACAATCAGGCTTCTTCATGAAAGCGATAACATAAACTGAGCCTGAGTGTTCTAACCCAGCTCCCCAAAATTACAAACCCTCTATGATTGAAGCAATGATTCCTTTATTAGGAGCCCCAGCAGCACCAGCAAAAAGTTTCTCTCTCAGGCTAAAAAGTCTGTCTGGCAGTGAGATGAATAGTTGTCTGTCACACCGATTCATCTCTGTCCCCCGCCTTTTATCCGCAGAACTAGGGTGGGACTTCCCTAGCAGCAATGGCTCTTCCTTCCCAAGGATCAGCCCATAGATTTTCACTGCTCTCCTCTCCTCTGCCCTCTGTGGATCCGCATGTCAGGCACTGGATCCAGATCAGTGGTGGGTTTCAAAAATTGTTCGAACCTACTCTGTGGGTGTGGCCTCCTTTGTGGGAATGGCTTGCCACCCATGTGACCGGATGGAAGTGGCTTGCCACCCATGTGACCGGATATGAAGATGCCGACGACACTTGTCAGAACCACCTTAAATTACCTCACACACAGCACTGGCATGCATAAGAATATGATGTAAACTTGTTTTTTTAAAGGCATCTTTGGTTTGCGTTAAAACAACTTCAACACATGCAATGTTCTGATTGCACCACAAACGAAGTAGTCATCCTTACCTTTCACAGAGGCACTGAGTTTTATAAATATGAGCATGATAGTGTAGAATAATCATATCCAAGGACCAGTGGTGGGTTTCAAAATATTTTGGAACCTCTTCTGTAGGTGTGGCCTGCTTTCTGGGTCCACTGGTGGAACCTCTTCTAACCGGTTTGGTAGATTTGACGAACTGATTCTACTGAATAGGTGCAAACTGGTAGAAACCCATCTCTGATCCAGATGTTCCTCCTCTTCTTCATCAGCCACCTCCAGACCTGAGGGCTGTTGACTCTCCATCTGAGAGCTGATGAATTGCCCAGGCTCCATCTCTGTCTCTATCTCTAAGAGTTCCATTCCTTCTTCACCCTCTCAGGTTGCCTTGATGTTGACCCTGACACCCACACCTGTTCCTCATTTGATTCAGCTGCTGGAGGGGTCGGCAGCCCACAGGCCACAACATATGAGTGGGAGGTCTGGCTCATCATTAGTTTGGAATCCCTTTATGCCCACAAGAGATCTAAGCCCAGTCCTCCTTGAATTCCATTGACACTTCTCTACCATCAGTTTGCCTTGTACATTAGTAGTTCAGATTCTTGTAGAGAGAGCTAGCATGGAATAAACTTCTACTGATTTGAACAACTCTACTTCTTGATTTCTTGCACCCAACTGATGAGAAGGAGACAGATAAATATCCCCTAGTATTGTGCACTGCAACACCTGCGAGCTTCTGGTATCTCTGGGGCTAGGCTTAAGCCAGAAGCTACCAAGTGTTGCAGTTTATCACTGGGACTTATTTGCTCTTCTTCATACACAGAACTGCTGAGTTACCTTTATTTCTCTCCTCAGTAGTAAAGATAGGAGTTGAAGTCAACTGACAGCCATTCCAGAGAGTGAGACGTCATCTCATTCCCACAGGAGTCTGGATGATCAACCCTTCCGAGTTATTTCTTGAATTTCTTGAGCATGGACTTTGCTATCCGTAACACCAAAATAATGAGCCCTTATAAACCCACCAGGGATGTGGTGGCTCAGTGGCTAAGATGCTGAGCTTGTCGTTAGAAAGGTCGGTAGTTCAGTGGTTCGAATCTCTAGTGCTGTGTAAAAGGGTGAGCTCCTGTTACTTGGGACCACTTTTGGTGGGAAGGTAACAGCATTCTGTGCGCCTTTGGCGTTTAGTCATGCCAGCCATATTACCACAGAGACGTCTTCGGACAGCGCTGGCTCTTTGGCTTTGAAACAGAGATAAGCATTGCCCCCTAGAGTCAAGAACAACTAGCACCTGTGTGAGAGGAACCTTTACCTTTATAAACCCTCGCCTTCCTTTAATCAGCTTACTGAGATGCGAAGAACTGGCTAATGTCTCCTACCCTTGTGGCACTGTGGATTCTCTCCATTCATGATGGATCACCTTGAGCTACAACACATGCCTCCACGCCACATGGGTAAGCAGTTATAGCTCGATGATTTATTGTCTCAAGCATACATGTCAAAGGGTTAAAACAGGAGTAGGTAACTTCTTCAGAGCAGACAGTACAACAATATGTCCTCCTGCTGTCAAGAAAGAGGAAAAAGACTGCCATTTAGTTTTTCAAGAGTTTTATTAAGTTCGGTGCAGAAGCTGTGCAGGCACAAAAGCTTCTTTTAGTTACTAGAGGCTGGAGGAGGCGATAGAAGTTCCTCCTAAACCTTAGTAGTGACCTCACTTTGTGACAAAATGTCTCTTCTGTAGTAGGAAGTATATCACTACATATAAAGTATATGTATTTGTTCAAAGGGGGAGTCTGTGCACTAGACTCAAGATACATAGATGGTTTCAAAGAAGACACTGATTTGTACATTTTTAAAAGTTTTATTAGAACATAGCCTGTCTTACTTGTAATATTTCTGCCTAATTTTGTCCTCACCAATTGGACTGAGAGAGAACATTTGGCCTAAAGCCAATCAGTTGGTTTTCATATCTAAGAATAGACTAGAAGTTATGTTCTCCTGGTTCTCCTCCTCCTCCTCTCCTCTTCCTCCTCCTCCTCCCTCTCTTCCCTCCTCCTCCTCCCTCCTCCTCCTCCTCTTCCTCCTCCTCCTCCTCCTCCTCCTCCTCCTCCTCCTCCTCCTCCTCCTCCTCCTCCTCCTCCTCCTCCTCCTCCTCCTCCTTCTTTCCTAGCATATTCCTGATGCTGCAGTGTCCACTTTTGGAATCATTGAACACCAGTTTGCATGGTCAGCTGCATATCCAGGACACAGACCCATGGCTTGCATATCTTTGTTGATGCTGTCTGGCCATCTCTGTTCTGGATGCCTGAGAGGTCACCAGCCATCAACTTCTAGTTGGTAGGCAGTCTTAGCAACAGTGGAAGGTGCTGCTCTCTGGACATGTCCATACCAGTGAGCGTCACCTTCCATCGTTGCCCTCTACTATTATGTTCTCCTGGTTCTTGTTCTCAAACAAGATGGCTCTCATCATTCAAATCTAGAATGGTTGTGGGGCAATATAAGGATGATAGTTGTAGCTGTGATTCTAATATGCATAGCAAAAACCATTCTCAATGTTTCAATGGAAGACAAACCACAGGGGAAAAGATTTATAAATGGCAGAATTAGAAAATTTGCAGGATCACTAACACAAAACATGATAGGAGCATCCCATAAAGAAAGCAATTGAAGCTGACCTTAAGTAGCTGTAAAGTCATTGCACTACTGATGCTCAGAAGAGAAAGAGATGGGGGAGAAACACTTGTTATGTTTAAAACCTAAGGCTAATTTAATATTTCTGGTCTTTCACTCATAATAGAGAGTCTACATGGCAGAAATATTGAGAAAAGGGAAAAAGATGCCGCTGTGTAAAAACCTCACCCAACCTTGAAGTCAGAGTGCAAAGGAAAGTAGATATTTTTTCCTACTCCATCTGCTTAATTAAATTGGTGTGATGGATTCACATGATGGAAATGCACTTGGGGCATTATTAAAATGTAGTAAAGAATTATCTTCCACAGTGCAATTCAGGGGCCAGCAATGGAAGTGTGTTCACCCTGTGATACAGCACACAACTGTAGGCCTCCCTTTTAAGGGTAACTCCTGACAGCATCAAGGTATTCAGCTATGTGCTCAATGCTAGAGCATTAGGGAATGTGTAGAAATTCTTCCATCATGTCTAAAACAGATGGACAGTTGCAAGTACTTGGCATGGCTAGTCTAGTGAAGAGAAGGACCAGGAGAGCCTTCATTATCACTCTGCCACCCAAAAACAGCCCCGTCTTTGGCCTACTGAGACTACTGTACATCCCATTTTTGACCTGCCCAGCCTCCAGAAATGGGTGGGGCACCTCATGGTCCCATACGGGCCAGATTAATGGCTTCAGCAGGCCATATCCAGTCCACGGACCATAGTTTGAGGACCGCTGGTGTAGGGTCTCTGCTTGGGTAGGGTGTTGGACTAGAAAACCTACAAGGTTCCTTCCAACTCTGATAATCTGTTAATATCTGTTAAGATTGGAAAAAAAGAATAGATGAATTTAGTGGGGTTAAAAAAACCCAGCAACCCATCCTTCAAAAGCATACTATAGACCTCAGGGAAACAAGTTTCACTCCAATTTGATTTTCATTTAATTTTTAAAACTCAAACCAGGCAAAACAATAAAAAGAAAGTTGGAAAGTGAAGACTGAGGGTAAATAAAGGAAAAGAACCTGAATATTTGGTTTAGTTCTATTTTTAATAACTTGTGAGAAAAAGGCTAGAAGTTTAGAAAGAAATTGGACTTAAACAATTACATTTAGAAAATTACAAAGTAAGCTAACAGAGCAGGTGCTTCTGGGACAATGTTGATCCAGGCAATTTTTCTCTTTAGCCTTTACACACACAGAGACACACAGACACAGACACACACAGACACACACAGACACACACACACACACACACACACACACACACACACAAACACACAGTGAGTGGTGTGGTGGTATAGTGGTGAAGATGCTCGCCTCCCATTTGGAAGGTTGAGAGCTCAATCCCAGGAAGTGGTAGATGGTTTTTTTTTCCCCTAGGGTGCAAAGAAAAAAAAAACATCTGCTGTGAACTCTGTGTGGCATCAGGAAGGGCATCTGGCCAGTAAATGCTCATCTCCATTCAGTCTCCTCAACTCAATCCGGAAGTAAGGAATTACAGGTTTGTAAAAAGGGCATGTGTGTGTGTGTGTGTGTGTGTTTACATATACGTGTGTGTGTGTGTGTGTGTGTGTGTGTGTGTGTGTGTACAGATAGTCATAAGCTTATAACAGTTCATTTAATAACCTCTCAAAGTTACAATGGCATTGGAAAAAGTGACTTATGACCATTTTTCACACTTACGACTGCTGCAGCGTCCCCATGTCCATGTGATTTACATTTGGGTGCTTGACAACTGACTCACATTTATAACGGTGGCAGTGTCCCAGGGTCATGTGATCCCTTTTTGTGACCTTTCTGACAAACAAAGTCTATGGGGAAACCAGATTCACTTAACAATCATGTTACTAATTTAAGAACTGCAGTGATTCACTTAACAAATGTGGCAAGAAAAGTCGTAACATGGGACAAAACTCACTTAACAAATGTCTCACTCAGCAACATAAATGTTGGCCTCAATTGGGGTCATAGGTTGAGGACAAACTGTATATGTATGTGTATATAAATGGTGGGTTCCGGATCCCATTTCAACCAGTATGGTTGGAACGTGCCCGGCGGCGTCCACGTGGATGCATACAGCATGTGCGCAAACATGCGCAGCACACGCATGTGTCTTGGGACCTCCACAAGCCTCCGTGATGCTCCAACTACTCAGTAGTACACACTATGCGTGGAAGCGCTGAAGATTTAAAAAATCGGTAAGGAGCTTGGGCAGAGCCCTCCGGAGCACCGTATCGGAACGGTATCTGGTGTTCCGGGAAGGCTCTGGTATGCTCGTACCAGGGCGTACCGTCTGCAACCCACCACTTGTGAATATATACACAAATACGATTAGGATATGTGAATGATACATGAATGTATGGGGAAAAAAGAAATATTCTGTGCTTGTTGTTTTGTGTTGTTTTGTTTTTAAAACTTTATTTTGAATTTGTATATTAAGTTTTCCTAATAAAATGTTCATTTGGACGAACATGGCATTAAAAAATTAATGATCCCATCAAACACAGTCCAAAAATGACAGATCCAAACAAGTTTTTGAGATCTTCTGCTTTCTGAATCAAAATCACAGATGGTTAATTTGTAGCACATTTTAGTTTCAATCAGGGAGGAAGCTACTTGGCATGCAGAGAATGCTTGTTTTCTTATTCTCCGGGATCTTTAGAAAAATCATAGAATTTCATTTGTTGGAACTTATTTCTCTTTTGATACACTGATGTTTTGAAGAGTGTCTCCTTTGAAATCTTCAAGACTGGTTAAGAACCAATTGATGCCATCAGAAATGTACCGTATATGATTGCTCAAACGTGCAAATGTTTAGTTATATTGAAAGCAATATAGAATGGAAATGCTCCACTGGACCATGTCATAAATCTTGACTAACAAATGCATTGTCCTACACATTGGACCTCATAGATAACCCTCGCCCTGTCAAGGATCTAAGAGAACTCATCTCAAATGATCTAAGCCCCAGAATTTAGTATAGTCTTTATTGTCATTCTACCCAATAAATACAACGAAATTGGTTTTAGCCTCACTGGTGCAAAATTATAGCGGAAAAGAAAACAGAAAAAAAGGAAAAGGAAAAAACTAGTTATACATTTCTGTGTGTGCATGGAGTGATTGTGGTTGTGTTTAAGAGTCTTGACAGCCCAAGGATAGAAACTATTTTTAAACCTATTTGTTTGGCTGGCTATGCTTTGATGTCTTCTGCCCGATGGTAGAAGTGCAAAGAGACACTGACCAGGGTGTGAATCATCTCTGAGTATCTTCCTTACTCTGCTAAAGCAGCGAGACCTGGTGATGTCATCCAGTGGTGTTAGAGGGCAACTAATGGTTACTTGTGCCAAACTGATCACTCTCTGTAGTGTCTTTCTGTCCACAGCAGTTAAACCAGCGTACCGTACTACAATGCAATATGTGAGGACATTTTCTACCAAAATTGAAGGTTGGCCCATCAACCCACCCACCCATCCTGGCTCTATGCTGTCCTATCTAGGCATGGTTTTGAGGCCACGTGCATCAGTGGAAGAGGCGTGTGAAGAGGCAAAGTGAGCAGGGGGGGGGGGCGCACAGCAAACTGATAGTAACATAATTGTTCTGACCCACACCTTGTTCGTTCAGAAATGAAAGCCAAATGAAGCTTGCAAAGGAATGTCTTTATCAGTCCCGGCTCGAGCTGGCTGCGAGCCCAAAATAAACACAGATAAAATGCTCTGGCAAAAATCCTCACTCAAACTAATACAAAACTGGAGTACATAAATCAAGTCACTTATCCAAGTGCTTTCTCTCGATAGTGAACACGAATGGAGAGCTTGACTAGAACAGAAACGGAATGGAATGGAACAGAACGAACGTTGACTTCTGCAACTAGGGTGTGGCAACATCAGTCTTTTATCTGCAGGAGGAGATCCTTAACGAGCCATAGCTGCTTGTTACCCTCTCCTGCATGAACCCCGAAACAACTTACAGGAGGCTTCTGCTGAGTCACAACACTATCCCTCACCGCAGGGCCCTTCCCCCGGGTCTGACGGTCTGGAGGCAGTCGGAATGGGTTGTCCATAAGATAGGCCCGCAATCATCTCCTGTGTTTCCTCCTTTGTTCCTTACGTTGAGCAACCCCCAGCATGTGTGCCTCCTTATATAATTCCCAAATATCTTAGGAACATTCCCCTTGATCCAATGCTCCCCAGGTATCCGGTGGCCACCACGTCTCTTTCCGGCCTGTACGGTGTTGACATCCCGTCCAGGGTCCTCCACCCTCTTTACGGCCGACCCACCAGCCCCCGTACTGTCGGATTCTGGCAACAGCTCTAACAGCTCCTGCCGGGCCACAACACCCTGTCCAGGGTCCTCCACCTCCTCCAAGGCCAACTCATAAGACCCCTCAACGTCGGAGTCTGGCAGCAGCTCCACTGACTCCTGCCGGGCCACCACACATAACGTAAAACCCACCACTGCTTAATTTCAACATCCAGAAGAAAGTGTTCCCCTTAACAATGCATTTACACGAAAGCTGAAGCAGTCCCCTGTTTTTTTTTATGCCAACCAGATGCATCAAGGCAATGACTGAAGCGGAATTTGATAAACAGAAGTGAGCTGGCAAGGTAACTTATTGTTCCCCAAACAATCCTTGGAAAAGTCATTCCAGAGTGCCAAATCAATTCTGTAGACTTTGCTATTAAAACAATAGTTTAATAACCAGCTACTTCAGTTTCATATCACAGAGTTCATTGACAGTAGGACATGGAGAAAGGTCACATATCTGAATATTTGCCTATTTATCTTGAATACGAGGCAAAAAAGGGAGAAAGGAAATTCTTCAGTTTAAGCTTGAGTTCTCTAACTTCACAGAAAGATCCTTGTAGCAGGAGTTCTCAGATTTTTGTTCTCCTTGTTTCATCTTCCAGATTTAGGTAAAGGTAAAGGTTCCCCTCACACATATGTGACAGTCGTTCCTGACTCTAGGGGTGGTGCTAATCTCTGTTCAAAGCCAAAGAGCCAGGGCTGCCCAAAAATGTCTCCATGGTCATGTGGCCAGCATGACTAAATGCCAAAGGTGCACAGAACGCTGTTACCTTCCTGTTGTGGCCCAGCAGGAGCCATTAGAGCTGCCACCAGACTCCAACAGCCTATGGGTCGGCCCTGGAGGATGTGGAGGACCCTGGACAGGGTTCTGACTCCGAGCAGGGCACAGAAAGACTGCTTGTGCCACACCCTTCTTGCAGAAGTCAACGCTTTGACTAAAGAGAAACTAATTTGGCAGGCTGGATTGCTGCCAAGGTTTGTCGGACTTGCTGCCAAGGTCCTTATCTGTTTGTTTGTTTGGCTTTCAACCATTGATATTCTGGTCTTGTTATTAAAGGACATTCCATTTAAGCTTGTCTCGGCTTTCGTTACTGGATATGGTCCCTATTTTTCTACTTGCCTTTTTACATGCTTTCAAACTGCTAAGTTGGCAGAAGCTGGGACAAGTAACGGGAGCTCACGCCATTACTAGGCACTAGGGATTCGAACTGCCGAGCTGCCGAGCTGCCAACCTTTCTGATCGACATTTAGGTTAAAGGCTTCCCGAGAGGAATCTCCTGCAGGTACAAACCAGGCTTGATTCCACTTAGCTTTAAGATCCAGAGGAATCCAGCCAGGGAGTGCCACTTGTTGACTCTTCAGACAACATAAAGTCAGGAACAAAACTTCTGCACTTGATTTTACTATCTTCACAATACAATATCCATCAAAGAAAAAAAAATGACATAGGTAAAGGCAGTGGTAGGATTCTTTTTTTTTTACTACCGGTTCTGTGGGTGTGGCTTTGTCAGCGTGGTGTGGCTTTGTGGGTGTGGCAGGGAAGGATACTGCAAAATACTCATTCCTTCCCCACTCTACTAACCTGCTTTTTAGCAATAGCAGTAGCAATAGCAGTAGACTTATATACCGCTTCATAGGGCTTTCAGCCCTCTCTAAGCGGTTTACAGAGTCAGCATATTGCCCCCAACAATCCGGGTCCTCATTTTACCCACCTCGGAAGGATGGAAGGCTGAGTCAACCCTGAGCCGGTGAGATTTGAACCGCTGAACTGCTGATTTAGCAGTCAGCTGAAGTAGCCTGCAGTGCTGCATTTAACCACCGCACCACCTCGGCTCCTTAGCTCCTAGCTCTGTTCTCCTGTTCGGGGCAACAAAATAAGATCAGCTGGAAGGATGGGAAGGCAGTGGGGGTGGGACTAGCCTACTTGCCGGTTCTCTGAACTACTCATTTCTTTTGTTTGAAGCCCACCCGATAGGGCCGGCTACAGCTGTTTTACTCACCAGGGCTGCAATATAAGGTAAGTTTTAGAGCTGTTTTCAAACGGGCTGCACACAGGCTCAACAAGCTGGTTGTTACACTGGTTGAATCCCACCACTGAGCTGGGGCGAATGACAGGAGCCCACCCTCATACAGTGTTTGGTTTTGAAGCTGAGTCCATCTCCTGCATCTTGAAGCCACTGGGCCTTTTTAGAGATTCTTACGAGAAGCAGAAAGAAAAAAACGTTTTGAAAAAGCTTGCAAAGTTTCATGGGAGACAGCAAGCACTTCTCCCACATTTCACCTGAAATGGAATTTCAAAACCAATTTGCGCACATTTCCGTGGAGGCAAAACGCCTAAGGAATTCCAAAGGAACATAGCAGAGGAGAAAATAGGTTTATGTAAGAATAGCAATAATTTCTCAAGGGGTTTCCTCTCATCCCTTTGCTGAACTCTTCTCAATTTAAAATATTTGAAGACTAGCTGCTATAAAGCACAGTATTCCCTGGACGCTGGAGGGTTTATCCTCATCTGTGATGGGGGCCCAATGACTGCACTTTTCTCCTTGAGAGTCTCTCATGATTAACTGGGATGCCAAGTCAAGTACAAAATAAGTACACAAAGCTCTTAAAACCCAAACACTTCAGGTATTTTATGATGTGCCCCAGTGGCGCAGTGGTTAGAGTGCAGTACTGCAGGCTAATTCTGCTGACTGCTGGCTGCCTGCAATTTGGCAGTTCGAATCTCACCAGGCTCAAGGTTGATTCAGCCTTCCGTCCTTCCGAGGTGGGTCAAATGAGGATCCAAATTGTTGGGGAAAAATAAGCTGACTCTGTAAACCAGTTAGGACAGGCTGTGGAGGACTGTGAAGCAGTATATAAGTCTAAGTGCTATTGTTATTTAAATCTGGAGATGCAAATTTTCTCAATCTTTCACTTTCTCAATCTTCACCAAGACAGCCCACACCCTGGATCAGAGGTAGGGTGCTCCCAGTTCAGCCTGGATCAGGTGAACTAGTAGTGGTGGCAGTGGGAGTCTCCACCCACCTGGATGCTTCTGTGCATGTGCAGAAGCATCACGCATGAGCAAAACAGCAGTAAACAAAATAGAAACCCACTATTGCCCTGGATGGCATTTCTTTACCCTCTTATCATCGGGAAGGAGATATAGAAGCTGTTAGGAATATAACTCTAACGGTTGGGTTGGCAATATATAAATCATATAACAATGTTGTACATTGTTGTATATATAAATATATAACTTTAAAGATAGATAGATAGATAGATAGATAGATAGATAGATAGATAGATAGATAGATAGATAGATAGATAGATAGATAGATATAGATATATATATATAGAGAGAGAGAGATTGATAGATGATAGATGATAGATGATAGATGATAGATGATAGATGATAGATGATAGATGATAGATGATAGATGATAGATGATAGATGATAGATGATAGATGATAGATGATAGATGATAGATGATAGATGATAGATGATAGATGATAGATGATAGATGATAGATGATAGATGATAGATAGATAGATAGATATTTTTATTTTTATTAAACACATTTATATGCCGCCCAATCCCGAAGGACTCCGGGCGGCTTACAAAAATAAAGAGAAAAACACATAACGAAACACATAATGAAAGAAACAGTTTAAAAACAGCAACACCTCGTACATTCATGCTAATCAGGGCTGGACCTCAAAAGTGAGGTCAACAGCCCTAGGCCAACTTTCCTGAAGGCCATGAGAGTGGGTATGGTCTGGATCTCCGGGGGTAGCTGGTTCCAGAAAGTCAGAGCAGCCACAGAGAAGGCTCTCCTCCGAGGGCCCGCCAGCCGACACTGTCTGGCTGACGGCACCTGAAGGAGGCCCAATCTGTGAGATTTTATTGGCCGCTGGGAGGTATGTGGCAGCAGACGGTCTCGAAGGTACTCTGGCCCTAAGCCATGTAGGGCTTTAAAGGTGATAACCAACACCTTGAATTGTGTCCGGAGACCAATTGGTAGCCAGTGCGGCTCGCGGAGGACAGGTGTAATGTGGGTGTACCTCGGTGCACCCAATATCACTCGCGCGGCTGCATTCTGAACTAACTGCAGTCTCCAAACACTTTTCAAGGGTAGCCCCATGTAGAGCGTGTTGCAATAATCCAGCCTCGAGGTGACAAGTGCGTGAGTGACTGTTTGAAGTGCCTCCTGATCCAAATAGGGCCGCAATTGGTGCACCAGACGAACTTGGGCAAAGGCCCCCCTCGTCACAGCCGATAGATGATGTTCTAGTTTCAGCTGTGAATCCAGGAGGACTCCCAAATTGCGAGCCCTCTCTGAAGGGCATAGATTTTCACCCCTCCAGGGATAGATAGATAGATAGATAGATAGATAGATAGATAGATAGATAGATAGATAGATAGATAGATATTACCGAAGAAGGGTCTTGAATATTGAAAGAGGGAGGAGAGAGAGTCTAAGAGAAGTGCAAACAGACCAATATATTCTAACAAATGATTTGACATTTAAAGTCAGAAATGCAGCTGCAAAATTCCCTTCTGTTTCAAGGATAATTTACAACAATGTTAAGGTTCCACTGAAGATATGCTTATTTTGCAAATGCAGGTGGTTGGTTTTTGAAATTAATACAATACCGCATTATAATTTTCCTCATAAATAATTTCAGTTGTTTTCTGAACCAAAGATCATTGAGACATTTATTTAGATGCTGAATAAATTCTCTTAACATGGCCGTTTCGGCTAGAATTTGATGTGAAAAACTATGTAGAGGCATCCTCGATTTATGACCACAATTTGAGTCCAAAAGTTCTGTTGATAAGCGAGTCAGTTGTTCCGTGAGTTGTGCCCCATTTTATGACCTTTCTTGCCACTGTTGTTAACTGAATCACTTCAGTACTACTGTTGTTAAGTGGATATGGCTTCCCCATTGAAGGACTGTGACATTGCAATTGTCATACTGGGAAGGGAAGGTTTCCTTGCTCCAAGGAGTAATATAGACATTTAGATTAGAATCCTTTGTCTAACACAGTGTTTCTCAACCTTGGCAACTTGAAGATGTCTGGACTTCAACTCCGAATGCTGGCTGGGGAATTCTGGGAGTTGAAGTCCAGACATCTTCAAGTTGCCAAGGTTGAGAAACACTGGTCTAACAGATTGTAACATGCAGGCTTAGCTCCTATAATCCTCAGTTTTGATATTATATATCCATGAATTTAATGGAGTCCAAGATAAAATATATTTTGTCGGCTGTGACCAGGGGGACATTTGCCCAGGTTCGCCTGGTGCACCAGTTGCGTCCCTACCTGAACCGGGAGGCCCTCACAACAGTCACTCATGCCCTTGTGACCTCTAGACTGGACTACTGCAACGTGCTCTACATGGAGCAGCCCTTGAAGAGCATTTGGAGACTTCAGCTTGTCCAGAATGCAGCCGCGCGAGCGATCGTGGGTGCACCTCGGTTCACCCATGTAACACCTATCCTCCGTGAGCTGCATTGGCTGCCTATTGGTCTTCGGATACGCTTCAAGGCACTAGTCGTCACTTATAAAGCCCTTCATGGTATTGGACCTGGGTACTTGAGAGAACGCCTACTGCCAATTACCTCCAATAGACTGATCAGATCCCACAGATTAGACCTCCTCCGAATTCCATCCGCCGGCCAATGCCGACTGGTGACTAGACGGAGGAGAGCCTTCTCTGTGGCTGCTCCGACCCTCTGGAATGAGCTCCCTGTGGAGATTCGAACCCTCACCACTCTCCAGGCCTTCCGCAAAGCCCTTAAAACCTGGCTGTTCCGACAGGCCTGGGGTTAAAGAGTTTTTGCCCCCCTTCTTGAATGGTATGGTTGTTGTGTGTTTTTAAATTTTGTATTGTTATGTCTCGTCTTTTTTATCCCCCTGTCTGTACCTCCTTCCCTGATTGAATTGTGAGCCGCCCTGAGTCCCCTTCGGGGAAAAGGGCGGCATATAAATGTAATAAATCAATCAAATCAATCCATCTATTTAAATTCTTAATACTCCCAGTATGCACCTCGGTTTCATCATGGCATCTCTTTAAATTAATTAAAGAAAATTTAGATTCCTTACTAGGGAGCTCGAAAGAAAGCTTGGATGATGTTAAAATAAATAAATAACCAGAAATAGGAATCGATTGCCAAGCACCCAAATTTTGATCATGGGGATGTTGCAATGGTTATAAGTGTAAAAAATGATCATGCCACTTTTTTTTTCAGTGACATTGTAACTTCATTAAATGAACTGTTGTAAGTCAAGGATTACCTGCATTCTCCATCAGACTTGGGAGAATGTTTCTTCCTCCCTCTGTTGTGGACAGACAGTGGAGCTGACGGCAGACTCAGACAGTGAGGAGGTTGGGGAGGAACATGGGCCAGTCCTGGAGTCTGGGGAAGACTCTGAGGAATGTTCTGCGTCAGAGGCAAAGATGGGGCCAGGGCCATCCGACAGGGATCAGCTTCCTTCGAAGTTGGATATCATTTGGGCAGAAGAATAGCTGGAGCCTGTTCCCAGTGTGTATGTGCACAGAGCTGCCAGGAGAAGGGAACAGCTAAGGAACAAGGGCCAACTCGGGTGTGGAGGCACAGGTGGACGGTGAATGGCCCCTCCCATAGGGAATAAAGAGGAGCAAAAAGAGGAGGGACTTTCCAGGAGACAATGAGTTTAATTCATTAGGGTGAAGGTCTGTTCCTGACTTCTTGCCAAGTAATTGCTGCTACAGCGTGGCGTTTGGAAGATATCGGCCTGGCAACTCTCCAAGCTTGATAAAGGTCTGTAGTTGTGACATCTCTTGAAAGACTGTTGGCCAGGACTCTGCTAGAGAGGAATTCCCTTTAACCTAAATAAAAGAGGTTTTATCAGGACAAGGAATCAGCTTCATGCTTTTGTGAAGCCTATGTCAGAACACCGTCCCTCCTTCCTTCCTTCCTTCCCTCTTGGAAAATGTTGTAACATACAATGGGCTACTCTTAATAACCTTCCGTTAGTAACTTACAAATGCCAAGTGTCTCATTTTGTTCTCTGAGGTTTAAAATTATATTCTTCCTCCAATACTTCCTCTTGCCATTCAAGACTTCAAATGCCACTTAAGCTATATATTTTAGCCATATTTAGCTTATTGGGGAAGAACACATGTGGTTTCTCACAGAAATTTAATAAGGCATTGTTCTAAAAATAGCAGTGGCAAATGAAAATTTGATTAACATCTTACAACTGTCAATGTAACAGAAGATTCTAGGCTATTCCTGCAGAAGTAATTGACAGATTTTGGAGCATCTTTATGTGTGAATGATTTCGGGAGAAGACTAATAAAGAGATGAGAAAACCTCATATTACTTTCTGATCAAAGCCTTTGCTCTGGTGTGTGTGTGTGTGTGTGTGTGTGTGTGTGTGTGTGTGTGTGTGTTTATGGATATGGATATGGATATGGATATAATTACAGTAGAATATACCCAGTCTGATGAACCATCAGTGATATAGTTTACAGGGAGAAAAACATAATTTGCTTTAGATTAGCTTCAAGTATTTGGTTCTTCTTTTCCATCTTTAGACTAAAGCAGAGGTATCTTCTACAAAGATGTTGCTAGTAAGCATGGGAGGAATGAAATATTTCTTCTTCCTGTTAATTGTTCCCCTCCTATGAATGGTCCTATGTTGTTGCATTCTAGCAATAGCAATAGCAGTTAGACTTATAGGTTCCACCACAAAACCGCGGTCGACTAAAGCGCGCTCGACGAAAGCGTGTACGTGACGTCATCACAGTGTGACAAAAACAGCACGCTGTGAGCGGTAAAGTTAAAATTAACGCGTAAATCTAAACCTAACCCCCCCAAAGCTAACCCTAAACCTAACCCTAACCCTAAACCTAACCCTTAACCTAACCCTAAACCTAACCCTAAACCTAACCCTTAACCTAACGCTAAACCTAACGCTAACCCTTAACCTAACCCTAACGCTTAACATAACCCTAAACCTAACCCTAACCCTAACCCTAACCCTAACCCTTAACCTAACCCTAACCCTAACCCTAAACCTAACCCTTACCTTTACGTGAATCAGCTTGCTTTAAAAGTGCTTTTTAAAGCGCCCTTTTTTCTCCGCGGTCATATTTGTCACGCTGCTGATGACGTCATGTACACGCTTTCGTCGGTCACGCTTTAGTGGACCGCGGTTTTGTCTTGCCACGAGACTTATATACTGCTTCATAGGGCAGTGATCATGGAAGTTTAATAGACAAGACTGCCGAGTTTCTTCGTTTGTGGTAGTGCAGGGCAACAACTACAAATCCAGAACTTCCCAATTAATTTGTATGCCGAACTTCACTGAGGCCGTACCCCTTGCTTGGTGACCTTGAGACGTTCAGTTTCCTGCCTCCTCTTAACATTTCAATTTTATATTTTGCAACTTGGAATGAGAGGCCTGGGATAAATTGTCTCCAATCGTCGCAAAATCTAATTTTTTGGTGGAGGGTTTCGGGGGCTCTTGGGGGAGCGATTGGCGTTGAGCGAAAGCCTCCACTTGCTCATCCTTAATTATCCTGAAATGCAGGTCTGTCAAAGCAGAAATGGGGGTCATTTGGTAAAAATGAGCCAGGGGAAGGATACTCCCAATACCTGGGAATAGCTGTTAGGAGCTGCAAAGGCCTCGTTGAACTGTTGCCGGTTAAGGAGAAATTGCAGCCACAGACTAAGAAAAACAGCACATCACACCGCATTTATAGCTCTCTCTTGTGCAATGACCTTCCGTGCTGATTAACTGAAAAATTTTATCATTGTCGCTACTTGCCCCAGAGTGCAACTTGATGCCTTTTAATAAAAGGAATCAACCTGGCCTGCTTTTTTCTCGTTAACACTGTTACATGGGAGAATGCTCACAGTGGAACTGATCAGGATGAAGAGCCAAAAGGTTCCAAAATATTTTCATTAGAAGGGGGAAAATATGATTGTGTTCTACATACCTCCTCAACTGAACGTTGCAGGAACATGGACTTTACTCACTTTGGAAGAGAGCCAATAAAGGCAAAAGAAGATGACCATGGGAGAGTTGTTGGAATTCTTTCATGTTCTGATATCTATCTATCTATCTATCTATCTATCTATCTATCTATCTATCTATCTATCTATCTATCATCTATCTATCTATCTATCTATCTATCTATCTATCTATCTATCTATCTATATCTCTATCTCCATTTCCATCACCTCCACCTCCATCTCACCTATACCTATACCTCTATCATTTCCATCTCTATCACATTCATCTATCCGTCTATCCATCTATCCGTCTGTCCATCTGTCCGTTTGTCCGTCTGTCAGTCTGTCCATCTGTCCGTCTGTCCATCTCTTCGTCCTTCCGTCCGTTCGTCTCGTTCTATCTCCATTTCCATCTCCAACTCCATATCATCTCTCCCTATCATGTCTGTCTGTTTGTCTGTCTATCATCTATCTATCTATCTATCTATCTATCTATCTATCTATCTATCTATCTATCTATCTATCTATCTATCTATCTATCATCTATGCCTATCTCCATTTCCACCTCCACCTCCACCTCCACTCTATCATCTCTATCTCTCTCGATCATCTCTATCTCTAACTATCACATCCATCTATCCAACTATCCATCTATCCATCTCGCTGTCACTTTCTATTTCCATTTCTATCTCCATCTTCATATCCTCCCTCTCCCCTCCCTCCTTCTCTCTCATATCTCTACCTATTGTGTCTGTCTGTCTGTCTATCTATCTAGCTATCTAGCTGTGTAGGTGGTAATAGATGAAAAATTCCCATGGCCAGAAGCTCCATTGCTTTCAGATTGATCCCATCATGTAAAAATGTCATTATGTTAAAAAAAAATGTAATGTCTTCTCGGAGTTCAGTTTGACTCTCAGTGACTTTAGGGACATATTCATGTTATTTTACTGGCAGCCCTATAGAAGTTGACACTGTCTTCTTCTAGGCTCAGCTATAATTGCGATACTTCCTGGTGATTTTCAATCCAAAGACTAAAAGCCCCGGTGCATTTTGGCTTTTGGAGTTTAGCCAAAGGGAATCAGATCCTGCCAGAATCCAAAAATCTGATGCTGCTGTTTCTTCTTCAACCTCTATTCTTCTAATAGATATCCTTAGCTGTGATTGCAGAGAAGATTATATCGTTGACTCTTCCACAGATTTGGTGTTGAAATTAAATATTGTCCTTGGCAATTGGATAAGATCTGTTAAGATTATTTCCAGTTGTATCCATAGCACCATTTCCTCCCTTCCACTTTACAGTTCTGCACTCCTTTATCAGTATTGGGGCAGTATTTAAAGAAAATGGTGTAGAACAGCATCTAGGAAAGTTATACTGTCTTCTGCCAGAGATGCAAAGAAACAGAGAACATTTCTAAAGGATTTTCAACATTGCTAATTTCACTGGCTTTGAAAATCATCACTCTTGTGCTTCAATAAGTGATGCAGAATCTCACAATAAGCCATTTTTCATCCCCCCCCCCCCACCGATTGGAGATAGGTGAACCCACTCTGAGGAATTGTATTGGATGTAATATTGTCCACTTGACAAGATTATACATGTTCGGTACAAACCGGGAAAGGTAAATTCATTGTGAAATTAATTTTATGTCCCACAAGGTGTGAAGAACTCTTCCACTTTGGGGCAACTTCTGTAATGTGCTGGTACTTACTTGTCTTTATGCACCACCTGAAATGAAGATAGAAAAACATTTTCAGATTCAAAGGAGAAGATAGTCTGAATGGAAGTTGAAAAGAAGGAAAATATGTGATGGAAAGGGGCCTTTAGTTCTCCAAAGATGTCCTGATGAAAGAATTGAGGAAGGAAGGAAGGAAGCAAGGAAGGGAGGAAGTGAGGGGGAAAGGGAAGATAAGGGAAGGGAAGAAGAAAGGGTTTTCTTGCCCCAAGGTCAGGGATGGTTCCAGCTGCTGCTACTGCCAGTTCGCTCAGGGACACAATGCATGTGCACTGCGCATGTATGCGCAGTACTAAAAATGCTTCTGCCCCTGCACAGAAGCCAAAAACAAGATGGTGGCACTTATGGCGCCACCTAGAGAACCAATTCAAGGACATGGCAGGCCTGGGTCACTGCTGGTTCCAGCGACCCAGTCCACCAAGTTATTACCTATTCAGCCGAACCGGTCCGAACCAGTAGCAACCCACCTCTGCCCCAGGCGTAATATAAGCATTTAGATTAAAATCCTTTTGTCTAATAGATTGTAACATGCAGGCTTAGCTTCTATAATCCCCAGTTTTGACATCACATATCCATGAATTTAATGGAGTCCAAGACAAAATATATTTAAATTCTTAATACTCCCAGCACGCACCACTCTTTCATCATTGCATCTCTTTAAGTTAATGAAAGAAAATTTAGATTCCTTAAATAGTGAGCCCGAAAGAAAGCTTGGAAAATGTTAAAATAAATAAATAACCAGAAGATCATCACTTGGGGAAAATTAAAAAAACAAACAAACACCCATCTCCGATCAGCAACACAAACAACGTTCACACAACTTATACTGGATTTTTCGGAGTATAAGACGTACCAAGGTTTTGAAGAGGCAATTTTTTTAAAAAAAGTTTTTGCACTCTGCAAACTTCCCCAAAATGGTCCACTTTTCACGAAAATGGGCCAATTTTTTTAAAAAGCGGGCATGAATAGCCTTTAGGAGGCTTGCAGAGTGTTTCTGCGGGGTGGCAGGCCCAAAAATGAGCAAAAAACAGTCTGTTTTTCATGAAAATAGGACCATTTTTGACAAAAAATGGGCGTGGATAGCTTTTAGGAGGCTTATAGAGTGCTCCTGGGGACTGGGGGGGGGGGGGATTGAGCAAAAGATGGACCATCTTTTGCTCATTTCTGCCCTCCCCAACTCCCAGGAGCTCTCTGAAAGCCTCCTAAAAGCTATGCATGGCCATTTTGGTGAAGGGGTGGGGTTTCTGTATTCAGTGTATAAGACGCACCCAGATTTTCAGCCTCTTTTTTGAGGGAGAAAGCTGTGTCTTATACTCTGAAAAATACGGTACCCACAATGTGTACATAAAGGAGAGTGTGGTGGGATCATTTATAATGGACATTGGTGTTCTGAGAGGTGTACTAAGTTCATTTAACTCTGAGATCCAACCTAAAACTAAGAAGAAATGTCCTGACCATTAGAACAATGAATCACTTGGAATGACTTATCTCTAGAAGTTGTGGATGCTCCAACGCTGGAGGTTTTTAAGAAGAGATTGGACAGCCATTTGTCTGAAATGGTAGAGGGTCTCCTGCTAGAGCAGACGGTTGGACAAGAAGTCCTCCAAGGTCCCTTCTAATTCTGTCATTTTGTTATTCTCTTAGCTCTCAAATAAAGCTGAGTGGAGTTCCCTCCTAAAGCATCTTTTGCTCCTTGCTTCCTGCTCATTTGCAAATGTACACACACACACACATACACACATGTAGGTTTTTCGCCATGAAGACATAACTGCCAATTTAGCCTAATGGAGACAAATGGGATAATCAGCTGGATAGCAGCTCGGGGTTGAGAAATCCATCAGAATGCCCAGTGCTAAGTGGAAAGCTTCCTTGCCAGAGGTTCTGTAAGCTAATCCTTCCTTGATTTGCTACCCGTGGCCTTGCCATGTTCAACGGACTGGCAGAATACATACAGGGTATTACTGACATGACGGTGGTTTGGATGCCGACCACAATTATGTTTGGCTTTACACAGGGGAAAAAAATAGCAAAAAATAGACAATGGCACAATGCTGTATGGATATTCCACCAGAAATCATGGTTCAGCGAGTTCCAGTGCTGGGTTTCAAAAATTGTTCGAACCTACTCTGTGGGAGTGGCCTCCTTTGTGGGAGTGGCTTGCCACCCATGTGACTGGATGGGAGTGGCTTGCCGCCCATGTGACCAGATATGAAGATGCCGACAACACTTGTCAGAACCACCTTAAATTACCTCACACACAGCACTGGCATGCATAAGAATATGATGTAAACTTGTTTTTTAAAAGGCATCTTTGGTTTGCGTTAAAGCAACTTCAACACATGCAATGTTCTGATTGCACCACAAACGCAGTAGTCATCCTTACCTTTCACAGAGGCACTGAGTTTTATAAATATGAGCATGATAGTGTAGAATAATCATATCCAAGGACCAGTGATGGGTTTCAAAAAAATTTGGAACCTCTTCTGTAGGTGTGGCCTGCTTTCCCGGTCCACTGGTGGAAACTCTTCTAACTGGTTTGGTAGATTTGACGAATCGGTTCTACCGAATAGGTGCGAACTGGTAGGAACCCACCTCTGGCGAGTTCCCTAAATTCACATCTCTTCTGAAATGGTTATTTATTGATCTTGCTCAATGGTCTTTGGTTTGTTCGTTTTTCTTCCTCAAGCCAGAAACCTCCATTAATAAAATGGCATCTGGCTTTTGAGTCCCAGAAATTCTGAGACAGTTAAACGAGACACCAAGTGCATCATGTTCTAGAACAGTGATGGCTAACCTTTTTTGGGGGCTGAGTGCCGAAAAGCATGTGCACACACCCATAATGCAATGTGCGCATGCTCCTTCAACCCTCCATGTGTGCCCTGGACCCCCACATGTGCATGCATTACCCTATGCATGCATGCATGCACAACCCACCCCTGTGTGACCTGCCCTGCACACAGGTGACATCATGCATGTTCCCCTCCATGCATACATGTGTGTCTCCTGCATGCACTCTGCCCCCCATACATGCATGGCAGAGACCCAAAATCAGCTGCCTGACAGGAGGCATGCACACATGAGAGGCGAAACTGACCTGAGTTTTGGGCTCTTCTATGTGAAATATCTATCTATCTGGTATGTCTAGTTTAATGAAAAGAAGGACTAAGTGAGACATGATAGCAGTGTTCTAATATCTCAGGGCTGCCCCAAAGAAGAGGGAATCAAGCTATTCTCCAAAGCATCTGAGGATAGGACAAGAAGCAATGGGTGGAAGGAGGAGAGAAGCAACTTAGAACTAAGAGAAATTTCCTGACAGTTAGAACAATTAATCAATGCAACAGAAGTTGACTCCAGAAGTTGTGAATGCCCCAATACTGGAAGTCTTCAAGAAAATGTTGGATAGCCATTTGTCTGAAACGGTATAGGGTTTCTTGCCTAGGCAGGGGGTTGGACTAGAAGAGCTCCAAGGTCCCTTCCAACTCTGCTCTTGTATCTATCTATCTATCTATCTATCTATCTATCTATCTATCTATCTATCTATCTATCTATCTACTCACTATCTATCATCTATCTCTCATCTTGGATGATGCCAGATTTAATGTAGAAAATAATGCAGGCTCTCTCTTCTGAAGGCATTAATTTAATGGCAAATAATTACCTGACCAATCAACTGAAATTCAAATGGAATGCAGAGGAAACTTGCTTTTTATAATGATCCCAGTATTTTTAGTCATGCATATGACTCATCACTTTAAAATACATCATAATCTACCAAAGACAAAAATAACATGAAAACTAACAACATCCTTAATGGAAAATCACATAACATAAAGAACCATCGTTTTAAGGTCACTGAGTTTAACTTTCTTTGTGTCGTGATCTTATTAATTATTTCAATCAATCACACACTAAATAGATTTCTAATAGATCTAAATAGATTAGAGATGGCAGCAGTAAATTTCCCTAAAGACCAGTTCAGAATTTCTTTGTCCCTTTCCTAGTTTCTGAAGTCAAGGTTCCAAGATTTCAAGTGGCTTCAAGAGCTGATGATCAACACCAGAACAAAGCTTGCAACTTCTTCCATTCAAAATTCAACCCATGTTTTCTGTCAAGTATTTTTTCTCCTTCTAGTCTAATGCAGAAGAGGAGAGAGTGGAGGGTGATGGGCCTATGCAGATTGCTGTTATGATTGAGGATTAAAAATCTCAATAAATCTTGTTTAGAGAGGCAGCTTAGAAGCAATCCCATCTCTTTATACCTTTATGCTGCTAACTGCGATGATGTGCTAATAAGAGATAACAGGAAGGAAGTCTGCCTTAATTGTTCTCATCAGCTCTGCTTTCCTTTCCTTGATTGGAAGACAAATACCTGTTAACCTCTGCCCTTCAGTCTCCTTCTTACAGTAAGATCAGACATTTATTCTCACAGACTCAAGGCTGACTCAGCCTTCTATCCTTCTGAGGTCAGTAAAATGAAAACCTAGGTTATTGGGAGCAATACGTTGACTTTGTAAACTGTCCAGCAAGTGCTGTAAGGTGGTATATAAGTCTAAGTGCTATTGCTATTTCTTCTTTTTGCTTCCCTGAGTTCATACAATGCAACCAAAAGTGGATGCAGTACTCCAAGTGTGGCCTTACAAAGGCATTGTAAAGTGGTATTAACACTTCACGTGATCTTGATTCCATCCCTCTGTTTATGCAGCCTAGAACTGTGTTGGCTTTTTTGGCAGCTGCTGCACATGGCTGGGTTATATTTAAATGGTTGTCCACCAGGACTCCAAGACTGGAAGGGGGGAAAAACATATGAAGAATGGTTGCAGGAACTGGATATGTCTAGTTTAATGAAAGGACTAGGGGAGACAAGATAGCAGTGTTCCAATATCTCAGGGGCTGCCACAAAGAAGAGGGAGTCAAACTATTATCTAAAGCACTTGAGGATAGGACAAGAAGCAATGGGTGGAAACTAATCAAGGAGAGAAGCAACTTAGAATTAAGGAGAAATTTCCTGATAATGAGAACAATTAATCAGTGAAACAATTTGTTGTGAATGCTCCAACACTGGAAGTTTTTAAGAAGATGTTGGATAACCATTTGTCAAAAGTGGTGTAGGCTTTGCTGCCTAAGCAGGGAGTTGGACTAGAAGACCTCCAAGGTCCCTTCCATCTCTGTTATTCTAAAAGTAGCAATAGCAATAGCAGTTAGACTTATATACCGCTTCATAGGGCTTTCAGCCCTCTCTAAGCGGTTTACAGAGTCAGCATATTTCCCCCACAGTCTGGGTCCTCATTTCACCCACCTCAGAAGGATGGAAGGCTGAGTCAACCTTGAGCCGGTGAGATTTGAACCGCTGAACTGCAGATAGCAGTCAGCTGAAGTGGCCTGCAGTACTGCACCTAACCACTGCGCCATCTTGGCTCTCCGTACCTTATATCAAGGCAAGAGCAAACTTGTCCTTCTGAGGTTAACCAAGGTATGTATGACTTCCTGCAGCTACAGCAAGTTCATAAAGATGAAGGTAGTTCATACAAAACCCTTGTGCACAAATGTATAGCTTAAAAGAAATACACCAGAAACTAATACTAAACTAACAAAAGCCTCTCTCTTCTAAAGACATTGGGAAAATCTAGGACTAAACTTACATGATCTTCACCAACTTGTTGCTTGTTGATAAGAGAAGTAAAACACCGATCATCTAGAAGAAATCTGATCCTAGATTCACCACGAAAATGTGAGTGTTTGTTGATGGCAAAACAGTGGAACTGAAATGTTCATTCTAAACCACTGTTGTACTTTCAGTTTTGCAGTCTCCATCATCAACAATCTTTAGCAAACAACCATAAATTGTCGAGACGTTTTGCTGTTATCCATGTCAAAATCTACACCTAACAAAATCTGGCCCAACATATGTTGCTATGCATGTAAAAATGGGCCATCATCCTCTTCGTGGAAATCCTTATGTCTCGTGATGCTTCTGCTTCAGGAAAACAGAGTCGCCGCTTGTTCTCTAAAATGCAGCAGGAAGAATTGTCCTATAAAGCTGAATTTTGGATCACCAAAGTCACAGAGGAATGGCTCCCCAAGTGTTTTATAGCCCCACAAACATGGTATAGCTGTCCCTTGTCCCTATAGCATCTGGCTGTCTATTTATATCTTGAAGAATAGTTGGAATTGGCAAGATCAATCTGCAAAAGGGTTTAAAATGTCAGAAAAGTAGGAAAATGACAGACGTTTACTGTTTTGGAGTGTCCTTAAGGTAAAAATTCCCATCGCATATATGTCCTAGTCGTTCCTGACTCTAGGGGGTGGTGCTCATCTCCATTTCAAAGCTGAAAAGCCACCACTGTCCAAAGACATCTCCATGGTCATGTGGCTGGCATGACTAAACTCCAAAGGTGCATGGAACACTGTTACCTTCCCACCAAAGATGGTTCCTATTTTTCTTCTTGCATTTTTACATGCTTTCAAACTGCTAGGTTGGGAGAAGCTGGGACAAGTAATGGGAGCTCACTCCGTTTTGTGGCATTAGGGATTCAAACCACCGAACTGCTGACCTTTCTGACTGACAAGCTCAGCTTCTCAGCCACTGAGCCACTGTGCCCCCACGGAGCGTCCTTTGTATTTAGCTAAAGAACAGCACGGTGAAAAATCCATCCTAGGACTCGGAGAACTAAAAAAGTAAAAATAATGTGGTGGTGGTGGTGGTGGTGGTGGTGGTGTGTATGTGTGTGTGATGTTTGTGTAGGCTAAGTCAGTGGACAACTTCAAACTAACTGGCAGTTTTGAAGTTTTCTACATGGAAGAATAGTTAACAGCCCAACTGTTTGTTTGTGAAAGAAAGAAAGAAAGAAAGAAAGAAAGAAAGAAAGAAAGAAAGAAAGAAAGAAAGAGGGAGGGAGGAAGGTAGAAGGAAGGAAGGAAGGAAGGAAGGAAGGAAGGAAGGAGGAAGGAATATGGAAGAAAAGAAAGAAAGAAAAAGAAAGAGGGAGGGAGAAAGAAAGGAAGGAAGGAAGGAGGAAGGAATATGGAAGAAAGAAAGAAAGAAAAGAAAGAAAGAAAGAAAGAAAGAAAGAAAGAAAGAAAGAAAGAAAGAAAGAGGGAGGGAGAAAGAAAGGAAGGAAGGAAGGAGGAAGGAAGGAAGGAGGAAGGAAGGAAGGAAGGAGGAAGGAAGAAAGAAAGAAGGAAGGAAGGAAGGAGGAAGGAAGGAAGGAAGGAGGAAGGAAGGAAGGAAGGAGGAAGGAGGGAGGAAGAAAGATAGAAAGAAGGAGGGAAGGAAGAAGGAAGGAAGAATGAAGGAAGGAGGAAGGAAGGAAGAAGGAAGGAAGAATGAAAGAAAGAAAGAAAGAAAGAAAGAGGGAGGGAGGGAGGAAGGAGGAAGGAAGGAGGAAGGAAGAAAGAAAGAAAGGAGGAAGGAGGAAGGAAGGAAGGAAAATGGAAGAAAAGAAAGAAAGAAAGAAAGAGGGAGGGGGGAGAGAAAGAAAGAAAGAAAGAAAGAGAGAGGGAGGGAGGTAGGAAGAAGAAGGAAGGAAGGAAGGAAGGAAGGAAGGAAGGAAGGAAGGAAGGAAGAAGGAAGGAGGAAGGAAATATGGAAGAAAGAAAGAAAGAAAAAGAAAGAGGGAGGGAG
This sequence comes from Thamnophis sirtalis, assembly GCF_051295495.1. Classification (NCBI taxonomy): domain Eukaryota; kingdom Metazoa; phylum Chordata; class Lepidosauria; order Squamata; family Natricidae; genus Thamnophis; species Thamnophis sirtalis. The sequence goes on from NW_028261392.1 coordinate 9,722,281, forward strand.
AAAGAAAGGAAAAAAGAAAGAAAGAAAGAAAGAGGGAGGGAGAAAGAAAGGAAGGAAGGAAGGAGGAAGGAAGGAAGGAGGAAGGAAGGAAGGAAGGAGAAGAAGAAAGAAAGAAGGAAGGAAGGAGGAGGAAGGAAGGAAGGAAGGAGGAAGGAGGGAGGAAGAAAGATAGAAAGAAGGAGGGAAGGGGGAGGGAGGAAGGAGGAAGGAAGGAGGAAGGAAGAAAGAAAGAAAGGAGGAAGGAGAAGGAAGGAAGGAAAATGGAAGAAAGAAAGAAAGAAAAGAGGGAGGAGGGGGGAGAAAGAAAGAAAGAAAGAAAGAGAAAGAAAGAGAAAGAAAGAAAAATATACATGGCCACTCAACTACTCTGGTTGATTCTGGCTGGTTTACAAAAGATTTACAAAGTATGTAACTTTGGAGCTTTGCAGTATCCGTACAGTTAAATTGGTTTCTATATCATGAAAACAACAGCAAAAATGCTGAAATAAAATGTCAGGGCTGGAGTTTTTTTTTTAAAAAAAAAATCCTCTCCCCTTTGATCATAACTATTTAGAGATTTTTCTATCCAACTCCCACCCACTCTTCCTCTTCCCCCATCCCTAACAACCACGCAATGCTTGAATGGAATAAGAACTATGTTTTTTTTTAAAAAAAAAAACCAAATGTGAATGTTTTAAAAATAGCTTTCTATGAAGGGATTTTCTGATTGGCTGGTCCGATCCTGAAAATATAAATTAATTTTAGTAACTATCTTTTCAGAAACAATCCCGACTGTCAGCTTATAGAGGGGTGGTGTTTTGGGTTTTGGGGTTTTTTGCTTTAAATGTTTTATCAGTTTTCAATATTGACCTAAAGTGTAGACTTTAATTAGTATCACAGAATTATAAAACATGAAAGAGTTCCATTGTTGGTGGCATTAAGTAAGTTTAGTTGGGATTTAATGCCTGTAGTAACAATCCGAGCTGAAGAAAATATATACCTAATCCTTTCTTTTTTGGGATCCAGAGTTTTGGCATCACCTGGGAAGGAAAGTTAAAACAAGCCCAACCTCTCATTGATGAGAGAGTTTGTATGATAAAGAGGGAATGGTAAACCAATTTGTTATTTAGATTCCTTCCAAATAGATACAAATTAATTTTCCTTGGCCCAGATTGCGCCTTTGAAAGGTACCCTATTCTTTTCATCCTGCTGACCCAAAAACCTAAAATGGGATTTCCTGAAGTGGACAATATCAACTCTCAAAGCTCATGGGGACTATTCATTGTCGTAATAGATCTGGAAAAGAGAAACCTCCAACCCAAAAGGAAGCCTCCATCTTCGTATGGAAAAGGGAAACATAGATTCTTGTTGAAGCTGCAAGAGAGCTTAAAGGCAGAGCTAAAGGCAGGGAAGAAAAGAGCCCAACCAGAGATCACAAACCAGTGGTGGGTTTCAAAAAAATTTAGAACCTCTTCGGTAGGTGTGGCCTGCTTTGTGGGAGTGGCTTACTGGGCATGTGGCTGGGTGGGAGTGGCTTGCCAGCCATGTAACTGAGTGGGAGTGGCTTGGCAGTCATGTGACTGGGTGGGCATGGCCAACTTATAAAATGTGGTTTTAAATATATATATATTATATTAAAAAATAAAATGTGGTGAAACTCGCTTAACAACGCAACCGAAATGTTGGCTCAGAAACTCTGGCATTTGAAGCATGTAAGTCTTAAAGCTGTCAAGTTACCCTTGCACCCCTAACCCTTTAGGAAAAGAACCCCAGGGGTGTTCAAACTTGACAGCTTTAAGACTTGTGGACTTCGACTCCCAGAATTCCTCCTCCAGTCATGTTGGCTCAGGAACTCTGGCATTGAAGTGTGCAAGTCTTAAAGCTGTCAAGTTACAAGACCCTTGCACCCCTAACCCTTTAGAAAAAGAACCCTAGGGGTGTTCAAACTTGACAGCTTTAAGACTTGTGGACTTCAACTCCCAGAATTCCTCCTCTCGCTCATCTTGATGATGTGCGGACGGGTGGAGGGAGCTGGAACGGGTTCTAAACGGCACTGTAGATTTGTGGAACCTCTTCTATAGAAGAGCTTAGAACTGGCAGGAACCCACCCCCGTCACAAACCCAATCAGGCCCACTGCCTGCAGGTGCAAACCTCTTCAAACCAGCTCCATAAACAGATGCCTGTAAGTGCCGTGGGAGAGAGAAAAGCCCATTCACAGGTCTCTAAAGGAGAGGAAACAATTTTCACATGCAAATGGACTGACTTTGGCTACAAGTGTTGAAGATCTGGGGAAAGGATTGACAGCACTAAGAAATTGTCAAGGTAGGAAAACACAGGGATACAGAAATAGAACCCATAGATAGAAGTTGATGGGTTAAATAAGGAAACAAAATACCTGTAAATTTAAGATGGAAGAAATGTCCACCTGGGTTCAGTTCCAAGTGGGGGGAAAATACATTTGATTCATGGGCGTTGCTTGGAAAGAAGGTTTATTGATGAACAGGATCACATGCCTTGAAGATGTTGGACGAAGGAAAAAGAAAGGGCAGAGATGCTGAGAGTGCCTGGATTTTTCGCCCTCTCTGGGCTTTTGAATTTGAGCTTGTGTTCTGATTGGTTGTCAAACTCCCATGGGGGCCATGCAGGGGTAACTTTGTAGGTTGTCTTTTGAGTCCCAGGCTTGGTTGAGCCTTGCTGGGTGATGTAATCTTCCCAGGTGCCATGTGGTGAGTTCTGTTGCCAGATGGGTAGAGGGCTAATCCTACCTTTGTTGGATCTTGGGTGAAGGCGTTTGCCTATGAATAGACCTAGCTATCTCTTTATCTCTTAAGTGTGAACATTTGCTGTGGGCTATTGAGAAGGGTGGGGGCTATTAAGCACTTTTAATTTGCTTCCTGCCAAATAAACATGTTTCTCCATTTCTCATCCGGGGAAATATAATATTCTGCCTTTTTAATATTTCCTAGTGTTGGAAGAAATGTCCTTCTGGGTTTGGCTCCAAGTGGGGAAAAAGACATTGGAGACATAGAGGCTGCTTGGAAAGATGGTTTTAATGGTGGACAGGACCACATGGCTTGAGTCCTGAACAGAAAAGGTGATCACATCTTCAAGGCATTTGATCCTCTTCATCAATAAACTTTCTTTCCCTGGTGGAGAAGGGAAGGGAAGAAGAGAAGCTGAGTCCCTGGTTTTATGCTCTCTGTGGCCTTTGATCTTGAGCTTGTATCCTGATTGGTTGTCAGACTCCCATGGGGCCATGAAGGGGCAACTCTCTAGGCTGCGTTTTGAATCCAGGTTTGGTTGAGTTCTCAGATGCCATGTGGTGAGTTGGGTAAAGGGCCAATATTATCATGCCTTAATCCCATCACTCTGGAGCTGAAGGGGAGAACTCTTTATTATGTAAAGTGGACTAGCTCAGGCTTTAATGGCTCATTGACAAAGGGGGATGGTCAGGAAGCTGCAGGAAGCTATTCTGTCTTTTAAAACATGTTTCTTCCTTTTCACATCCAGAGAAATATTCCGCCTTTTTAATATTTCCTAGGATATTTTTTTTTTTTCTGGGAGAGGGCTGGGTGATAACTTCTTATACTAAAATATTTCATTTTCCTAGGAGAAGGATGGGCACTAACATCCTACACCTATAGAAAGGTAGCACAATAAGATAAGAGTTTAGTTGTTGGGTAATAAAACAGTTTCCTGGGGGGGGGGCGGGAGTTAAATCCAAAGGACACAAATCCTTTGTGTCTCTGTACTGTATCATATTCAGAAAAACTCCAACAAAAGGAAATCCTAATTGAACTTAGTCAAAGTGAAGAAGTCCTTCAAAAATCCATTATGACAAGTGCACTTGAGTCTGTACTCTATTCATAGGTTCAGCTGCCAACATTCAAGAACATAGGAGCCATGTGGAAGGAAAGAAGTCACAGCTGAGTTACACCTTTAGGGGGAACAATTCAACTCACAATTGCAAAGCTTTCTCGTTCTTTGCAGTTCGCCATCCCTTTCATTCTTGCTGTAGCAAACAAATAAAAGAAAGGAATGAGGAAGGAGAGAAGAGAGAGAGAACTTAGAAGTAAATAGGTATAAATAAGTAAATATGAGCTTATATCTGGGAGGAGTTTTAATTCCTGATCTTAAGACAACAAGATTTTGGATCTAGAGCAGGGGTGTCAAACTCAACGCCCATGAGCCAGGTCCGGCCCACGGGCTGCTTAAATCTGGCCCACAAAGCTGGCCTGGAAATAGCAAAGGAGTGACCCGCGGTGCCTCTGGCAGCCAAAATGGGGCACACCATAGAGGTGATATTCATCAGGTTGTGACCAGTTCTGGAGAACCGGAAGTGGAAATTTTGAGTAGTTTGGAGAACTGGAAGCGGAAATTTTGAGTAGTTTGGAGAACTGGTAAATAACACCTCTGATTGGCCCCACACCCATCTATTCTGTGCCTCCCAAGTCTCAGCTTATTGGGAGGGAATGGGGATTTAGCAAGCCATGCCACGCCCATCATGCCACGCCCACAGAACTGGTAGTAAAAAAAAATGAATCTCACCACTGGCACAGAGGGGCAGCATCTGCACCCTGTGCTCTGCTTTGGCTGGCAGGGGGCTGCAGGTGTCCAAGCAGTTGCTAATTTTTTTTTCAATTCCACCCCTGACCACAGGTCCAGGTATATGGAGAACTTTAATTGTGGGAACATTTAGTATGTGCTGTGCACTATATTGCCAAGACATCCTATTGATGGCAACAATACTAATTACATTTTTTTGCAAATGGTTTTCAGCTTTGTTTATTTGGTCTATTCATTCCACTAGACATTTATGCCCCTAATGGGCTCAATGTATTTATTATTGTGTTTATGTGTTTGTGTATCTGACTGCTTTTGTGATCTATTTTGGCATAATTAAGGAACATGGCATAATATTAATATGTGTTTACATAACTTTCAGCAACCCATAAGATATATTACAATTAAATCAATAGGAAATTGTAAATATTTTGCAATCAGGCAAGCCATTATAAGCATAAAATATCCTTTTCTAATAATATACAGTAGTTTAGAAAGTTTTGAAAATCTGCAACAAACATTTAAGAGGAAGATATAATCTGACCTACTTTTGGCCAGTCATGTTTAAAAGAAAGAAGAATGTGAGAACATGACAATTCTACTTCTACCGAAAGTAAAATCTCCACAGAGATTAGCAGAAGAAATTATAAAGGGAATGAAAACCCTAAATCTAACTTTAAACAACTATGATCTATTGTTTTAGATTATAGAAAAAAATGTTTTTTTCTACATATTTATATTACATTTTCATTAACTTAAAATAGGGTTTATAAGGGAACAAACCTAAAAGTTAGGAATCAGTTTGAGATAACAACATGGTGTAACTGTATTGTGACTTATATTATTACTTCTGCATTGCATACATTTTCCCCTCAGGGTTAGCAATATATTGTGATACATTTGCGGCAATATATGTGTTGTAGATTCAGCAGGAAATTGGACTCAATAGGATAAATGGTTCTATCCAGCTCCAGGTATTCTATAACACTCTACTATCATTTTTAACATTCAATAAAAAGAATACATTAGAAATATTCAAGGTTACTACAAGGGGAAATCATTTTACTTTACAGTCCTTCAATGAAATGAAATGTAAGAGTGGGAGGACCAATGTTTGAGCTTCAATATTTTAAGAGTGGCATGTATGTATTGGTAGATTGTTATGTGTCTTTGGCAATTGTAGGGATTTTCACATCGTGAAAAGTGTTTTTGTGTAACTGTATAGGGTGGATGGATCAGTCAGGTGTAGTGATTTAGATGCTGGCCTAGAAACCAGTAAACTGTGAGTTCTACTCAGTGGTGGGGTCCTAAAAAGTTAGCAACTGGTTTGGTACCCAGTTGCTGGCTGGGCGTGGTCATGGTGGGTGTGGCCTACTTGGCCTCCTTCATCATGGTGGGCATCACCCAGGCTCTGGAGGCTTTCCGTGAGCCTCTGGGAGGGTGACGCCCTCATCACCTCAAGACTTGACTACTGTAACGCACTCTACATGGGGCTGCCCCTGAATAGTGTTCGGAGACTACTATTGGTCCAGAATGCAGCCGTACAAGCGATATTGGGTGTACCAAGATACACCCATGTTACACCTATCCTCCGCGAGCTGCACTGGCTTCCTATCGGTCTCCGAACGCATTTCAAGGTGCTGGTTATTACTTTTAAAGCCCTACATGGTCTAGGACCCAGATATCTGTGAGACCGTCTTCCGCCGCATACTCCCAATGGCTGATGAGATCACACAGGGTGGGCCTTCTCCAGGTACCGTCAGCCAGACAATGTCATCTGGTGACCCCCCGGGGGAGGGCCTTCTCTGTAGCCGCTCTGACCCTATGGAACGATCTACCCCCGGAGATCCGGACCCTTCCCACTCTCACAGCCTTCTGAAAGGCTATCAAAACCTAGCTCTTGTGATGGAGCACATGCCACAAAGAGTGGTTGTGTGCCACCTCTAGCATGTGGGGTATAGGTTTGCCATCGCAGACTTAGACAATGAATATTTATGAGGTCAAAACACAACGGCTATAATCTATTTGACCAGCAATGCAATTTATTACTAAAGTAGCTTTAGACATGGTGTGGAGAGCGAGGTAGGAAATCACATGCCCAAACTCAGGAATCTCCACAATTTTACAAAGAATTTATTGGTGCCTCTAAACATGGAAGCCTATAAAACACATCATGCTTGTTTGGGGTTTTTTCCCCCCCTTGGTTTTTCCAGCAAGAGCCTATTCTCCTTGATGCATTCCATTGAAAGGATATTGCTGGATTTTCTTTGAAGTTTATCTGAGACAACAAAAAAGGGGAAACAGCAGGTACACTTTACAGAATGGGAGAAAGTGGATTGTTCATAATTAACTACTTTTATTATTTATGTCTCACATGATGTATGAGGGACATATGCAGTTCTTTGTCGGTGCCTCCAGGCTCCAGAGAACAAACACAATTCAAAAAGAGTGTTTTCCTCCACTAGCTTATGCAAATGTGAGCTGCTGAGCTGATTTTTTTTTCAAAAAAAATTCGCTTTCTTCCCATTGATTTCCACAGAACAAAACTCCAGAGGACGTGGGGATCCTTTGATCACCTGTCACCACGTGGCTTTGGTGTTTGTCCCCTCGCCTGCAAACATATTGTGTTGTGATATGTCACCGTTGGTTGCGTCAATCACGAGGCTCTGCTGGGCCATGAGAAGGGAACTGGAAAAACAAGAGTCAGTGTAACAACGTAAAAGTGGGAGAGAGGATGCTTTTCTTTTCCCCCGCCTGGAACACTGGCAAGTTACAGCTGTGTGGTCCAGATGGGCTGATATCTCTCGTATTGATATTCCTCATTAGGAATTCAAATGCCATGATTAGCACCTATTAGGAGAGCCAGATGTTGCCACTGTACAATTCCATCTGCCTGGCTGAAAAGGGGTCGAGGGCTGGAGAAGCATTTCACATCAAGAGCCCAGAGAAGAAATTAAACCATCTAGTGCCATAAAGAAAGGGTCAACTCACAAAGCATCCCTGACCTGCTCTTGAGTTGCCATAGGCAAGGAGGATGGGGAAACAAACTCTGCAGATGCGGTGAGGCAGGACGTCCATCAAAACAAAAGCACATCCCAGTCATCTCTGTCAAGGCCATCTCCACGGTTACCCACAGTGGCCAAAGAGGAATGATGTCTACAACCCACAAAATTGCTTCATTAGAGAATGTGACTGATGACACATTGGGGAGGAGCGGGGAAACAGGGTCAGAGCCAGGATGTAAATTAAGTGGGGTCAGAGTTGGCTTCACTTGGAAAGTGCCAACATGAAACTCCTACTAAATAACTAAATAACTAAATAAGCATATAATAAAAATCAACTGGATTTCTTTTAAAGCTTGGCTCAAGGCTCATGATTTAATTAGGGCATTGGTCAGAACCCTCACAGCAAGGGCCCTCCACTGATCAATGACAAGTCAGCACAGAAGGAATAGGGGTAAACTCTTTTACAAGATTCTTGTATCACCTAAATGGAAAATTCAGAATCGACACTAATCTAATCTAAAAGGAAATAGTGAGTGGGGTGACATGAGGTAGAGAAAAGTCCTTTTTTTCCCTTCCTAAATCTCAAAAATTGCTTTGGATAAAGCTGTGCCAATAGGACGTAGCAGCATCTAGATAACTTGGTTCATTCCCAAAAGATTTCAAGATCATCTGAGTAGGAAGACATTAGCAAACTGTCCAGCTGCAGGGTCTACTGGAGATACTGGAAATGCCATAAAAAGGGGCAAGGTATTGCTCTACTGTTTCCAGGAAAACAACATGAATGTATCCATAAAGTCACTAGGAATTAAACTCAGTTGGAAGGAGACTGATTATTTATATTGAAAATCTGAGAATGACCCCAAAAAACTCATAAAGTAGACAAACAAATGAAATAGTAACAGCACTTAGAGTTATATAGCACTATACAGTGGTTTTACAGCCCTCTCTAAGTAGTTTACAGACTTGGCCTTTTGCCCCCAACAATTTGGGTCCTTATTTTACCAACCATGGAAGGATGGAACCTTGAGCCTGGTCAGATTTGAACTGCCAAATTGCAGGCAGCCAGCAGGCAGCAGAAGTGGCCTGCAGTACTGCACTCTAACCATTGTAAAATTAGTTATTTTATTGCAGTTAGATGTAGGTAGAAGCAGTGTCGTGGCATAGGGATTAGGCTAGAAAGCAGGACACCATGAGGTCTAGTCTTGCTTTGGCCACGGAGCGAGCTGAATGACCAGAAGCCAGTCCCTCTCTCTTGGTCCTAGGAAGGAGTCATTGGCAAACCACTTCTGAAAAATCTGAAATGTAGAGGGACTTGTCCAGGCAATCTCTGAGAATCAGACATGATTGAAAGATCTATATCATATATAAAGGCAAAGGTTCCCCTTGCACATATGTGCTAGATGTCCCCCGACTCTAGGGGGTGGTGCCAAGTGCTTATTTCAGGGGGTCAAAAGAAAATAAGACCCTGAAACACGGTACAACTTATCCCTTGCTCACATTTGCAGCTTGCAAGTTTTTTGGTTGAATTATGCCAAATTCTCTGCAAATCTGTAATAGCAACTTAGGGAGGAAAAATGAAGACTATTCATGAGGATTACTACCGAGAGATAGTGAACAATATTCATATAATAATACATCTTTCAGGATCAGCTGGGTGCTTTGTCTTGCCCGTGTAAATAAACCTACCCTTAAGCCTAACAAAGGAGTTGCTTTCAGAATATCCACATAATGAGTATTTACCAGGGAGAATGTCCCATTGATCTCAGTGGGATGCTCTTCTGAGTAATCAAAACTAAACTTTCACTATTACTAATCATCCAGTCCACCCCACTGATTTCTGCTGACCCCCAAATATGCGAGGAATGAAATAATAGCGGTAAAAAGGATTTGTTTCCCCGTTGTAACTCATCGGGTGTTGACTCACTGCAAAGTGTAACACTCTGACAGCAAAGTTCTGAATTGTCTCAGCAGTGCAATTCTTGTTTGGTGAGTGGGGTGGTGAATGGAATATAGGCAGTAACTGTTCATCACCAGAATTAGTTTCTTGGGATTAGCATAATGTTATTCCATGAATCCTCATTCTCATTTTACGGTTTCTGTATAGCTGTTTGCTTATAGAAAACCCTATCAATCATTGGGGTTCATTAAAGGACTGCCAGAGCAGCCGAGTTTCTTCTTCCTCCTCTTCTTCATTTTTCCACTATTGTTTTTAAATAGTTTCTAGGGAAACCTGACTCCGTGCAATTATTATTATTATTTTTTACTCCATGTAAGGCTCTTCATGGAACAGGAGGCCAGATTTTTCACCGAAAAGGATCGTAAAAAAAACCTTGCAAGATTCGTTTTTCTCGCCATGGATATGTATACATCTGAACCAGGCTGGGATTGTTTCTCTGTGTCATATAATATATGAGGATATATGCATAATTTTGTATTTATTTATTTTTATTTCGTCATGTGTATGTAGTGTAAATTGGAGGTGGTGACCCTTTGAGAGCTGTGTGCAACAAAATTTAATTTTAATATACGCTGATTATTGTATGTTCAAAGTGACAATAAAGTTATTCTAAGTTTAAGTCTACCTTGTTGTTGTTAGCTGCAAAGTCATGTCCGACCCATTGCAACCCCATGGACAACATTCCTCCAGGCCTTCCTGTCCTCTACAATCCTCTGGAGTCCACTTATGCTCATGCTGAACTGCTTCAGTGACTCCATCCAGCCACCTCATTCTCTGTCGTCTCCTTCTTCTTTTTTGCCCTCCATCTTTCCCAGCATTAGGCTCTTCTCCAGTGAGTCCTTCCTTCTCATTAAGTGGCCAAAGTATTTGAGTTTGACCTTCAGGATCTGGCCTTCTAATGAGCAGTCAGGGTTGATCTCCTCTAGGACTAACCAGTTTGATTGCCTTGCAGTCCAAGGGACTCAATGCAGGAGTCTTCTCCAGCACCACAGTTCAAAGGCCTCCATTCTTTGGCGCTCAGATTTCCTTATGGTCCAACTTTCACAGCCATAAATTGCAACTGGGAAAACCTGTCTAAATCTGCCATAGCTTTCCTCCCCAGGAGCAAGTGTCTTTTAATTTCTTGGCTGTACTCCCCATCTGTGGTGATCTTAAATAAAATCAGTCATACCAGCTTACAAGCATACAAAACAAAAAACCCAGAAACTTGACTAATGTACATTTAAAAACACCCATTCTGACATATAAACATTCTTCTGATATAAGCCAACGTGGCAAAATTTGGTCAAAGGCAGGCTACTGCTTTAACACTTCACTATGAACATCTGGAAAAGAATATTAGGGAAAGTAGACTTAGATTATACTTATAAACTTAGAATAACTTTATTGTCACTTTGAATGCACACTAACTGGAATACATTAAAATGAAATTTTGATGTGTACAGCTCTCAAAGGTCGCCACCTCCAATACACACTACATAAACATGACAAAATAAATAAATGAATACAAAATTATGCCTATACCCAGATATATTCTATGACACAGAGAAACAATATAGTCAAGTTCGGATGTATACATGTACAGGGCAGCAAAAAATGAATCTTGCAAGTTTACCAGATGGATGGCATTGGGAACAAAGTTGTTACAGAATCTGGTACTCCTGTTAAAAATGCTTTGGAATCTCCTCCCAAAGAGGAGCAACAGAAACGGACCATAAAGTGGGTCTCTAATGATGTTTTGAGCTCTAAGTTTGTAGTGCTTATAAGTAGCATCCTGAATAAAGGAAAGTTATAATCTTCTCAGCTGTCCTCACCACTCTCTGTATGGACTTTCTATCTGAGGCTCTGCTGCCACCAAACCAAACAAGGATGCAATTTGTTAAAAATACTCTCAATTGTGCCTCTGTAGAAAAAGGCCAGGTCAGAAGGAGAAAAATGTGCTTTCCTCATCTGATGCAGGAAATGCAGTACTTCTTGCTCTTCAGTGTTAGGTGGCGCAGTGGTTAAATGCAGCACTGCAGGCTACTGCTAGATCAGCAGTTCAGCGGTTCAAATCTCACCAGCTCAGGGTTGACTCAGCCTTCCATCCTTCCGAGGTGGGTAAAATGAGGACCCGGATTGTTGGGGGCATTATGCCGACTCTCTGTAAACCGCTTAGAGAGGGCTGAAAGCCCTATGAAGCGGTATATAAGTCTACTGCTATTAGGAGGACAACTCCAGGTTGCTTTAAATAAAGCAAGATCTACTAAAACACATTTTCCCACTGGAGTAATTAAATTCAAGTTCTATGTTGGTTTCCCTTAAATTCCAGCCTATTACTAAAGGCATTCAGTTATCTCTTTGATTTCTAAATTGGGATTTCTTTGAGCTTCAGGTTCCTTTCAAAAAAATATATCTTGAAAACCACTCGTTTTGCTATGTTGTAAGCAATGTCATTGTACATTACATCTGAGACCTCAGGTTATTATGGAGAGCGATGAATAGCTTTGTTCTTTCTATTCTTCAAAATCTTAGGCCCTTTTCAGGGCAACATGCAGGCATCTGCCTCCTCCATCCCTCTTACCCATTCTCATGTCTTCTTAGATCTTGTGGAAGGTAAAACTTAAAGAAGCACTTATACATTGCTGCAGAATGAAAGAAAAAGAGGAGGAGGCGGGAGATCATAAATTGTAAGGAAAGAAGAAAATAATATGGACTACACCTCAGAGGTGGTATTCAGCAGGTTCTGACCAGTTCTGGAAAACCAGTAGCAGAAATTTCGAGTAGTTCAGAGATCCAGTAAATACCACTTCTGACTGGCCCCACCCACATCTATTCAGAGCCGAGGTGGCGCAGTGGTTAAATGCATCACTGCAGGCTACTTCAGCTGACTGCAGTTCAGCAGTTCGGCGGTTCAAATCTCACCGGCTCAGGGTTGACTCAGCCTTCCATCCTTCCGAGGTGGGTAAAATGAGGACCCGGATTGTTGTTGGGGGCAATATGCTGACTCTGTAAACCGCTTAGAGAGGGCTGAAAGCCCTATGAAGCGGTATATAAGTCTAACTGCTATTGCTAACTGCTAACTGCTATTCTCTGCCTCCCGAGTCCCAGCTGATCTGGAGAAAATGGGTATCTTGCAGTAACCTTCCCCTGGAGTGGGGAGGGAATGGAGATTTTACAATATCCTTCCCCTGCCACACCCACCAAGCCACACCTACCAAGCCACACCCACCAAGCCATGCCCATAAAACCAGCAGTAAAACAGAGAAAGAGAAAGAAAGAGGAAAAAAGAGAAAGAGAAAGAACATTAACAAAAGAGAAAGAAAGAGAGCGAACATTGACAAGAAAAATACCATCCACTTCCCTCCTCCATTTCATTCTTTTTAACAAATACCACAGTTGGTTAATACTTTTGTGCCGTCAAGACAGTCAGATGGAAAATCTCAAAAAAAAAAAAAAAAGTAAAAAATGAAATGCCACCAAATGAATGAAAGATCAAAAGTAAAGACTGTTGCTTCTTCGACTGGAGAAAGCTGTCCCATTGAACTTCCACTTCTCCAATTGAGAGTTCAACTTTATGAAGTTCCTTTATGAAATGGATGTGTAATAACAAAATGTATTTGAACTAGGATTGCTGTCAAAATAGCTCTTTCGTGAGAAAAAAACCCTTGGTTTTTCTCATCACACTATTGTAGTGAACATTGCTAAAAAAACAACAACCAGTATCTAAAATAAAAGGAAGGTAGTGACAACAGGGATATTCACTGGTGGGATCAGTGGTGGATTTCAAAAAATTTTGGAACCTACTCTGTGGGTGTGGCCTCCTTTGTGGGAGTGGCTTGCCGGCCATGTGACCTGGTAGGAGTGGCTTGCCAGCCATGTGTTTTCTTTCTTTCTTTCTTTCTTTCTTTCTTTCTTTCTTTCTTTCTTTCTTTCTTTCTTTCTTTCTTTCTTCCTTCCTTCCTTCCTTCCTTCCTTTCCTTCTCTCTCTCTCACTTTCCTTCCTTTTGTCTCTCTGTCCCTTTTTTCTTTTTTTCTTTCATCTCTCTCTCACTCTTTTTTTCTTTTTTTCTTTCTCTCTCTCTCTCTCTCTCTCTCTCTCTCTCTCTCTCTCTCTCTCTCTCTCTCTCTGTGTCAGTCTGTCTGTCTTTGTGTGGGGGGGCAGTGGTGGGTTTCAAAAATTTTTGGAACCTCTTCTGTAGGTGTGGCCTCCTTTCCGGGTCTATTGGTGGAACCTCTTCTAACCGGTTCGGTAGATTTGACGAACTGGTTCTACCGAATAGGTGTGAACTGGTAGGAACCCACCTCTGGGTGGGATCATGCTGGTTTAACAACCGGTTTGGTAATCTCATGGTTTGCGTATGCATGCGCACTTCATGTGCGCAGTTTTAACCAAACTTACCTTCCATGTTACTCCTGGGGAGTAACACAGCTGAGGCATAGCAATCTGCTCTTCTGCATGAATAAGTAAAGTGCAGAGATGGGCGGGTGGGTGCAACTGATTGTCGGAGTGAACTGGTTCACTCCCAGCTGATCATCAGAGCTACTGGCCTCCCCTCCTACTGGTCTCACTGGCTGAATATCCACCCATGTGATATTGCATTAACTGGGAAGAAAGAAAGAAAAAAGAAATATTCAGCTAATGAGGACTGAATAAAGTAATTTCTAACGTTTGCAAAGTTCCTCTAAGTTTTCCCCAAGAAAAAATAATTTCTATTTCTTTCTGCGCCTTGCATGTTTTAACTCTACGCCAACCGCACTCCGTTTGAATATAATTTTGTTAAGCCATCATTTAATTAAGCCACCTAGCGTCTTAGACAAGGTAAGATGGGAAAGAATGTAATTTAAAAAAAAAAAATAGCCAAAGCTGCATGAGATAGAGAGTCAATAGAGGGTGAGATAATGAAAGATTCACAGTGATTCCTTAAGCCTTACAAAAAAACAAATGTGTTTAAAGAAATCCTAGTAAATAGAGCAGAAACCAAGATTTTAATATAAAGATAACCTTGCCAAAGACAACCACTCTTCCAAGAAAACTGTGATTGGTAAACTTTTGAATAGTTCTTTTGTTTTAAATGCAGAATTAACCCTGACACTATAAATCCATTCCACGATGCGTGTAATGCTGCAATTATAGAAGAATAGCATGAAATTGATTTGGAATATGATTGGTTGGGAATTACACTCCAACGTTTTGGGGACATTATCACATTAGAACACTTTAGCCTTACAATCTAGTAGTGGAATATCACCACATTGCAACTTGGGCAAAATAAAACCAAGAAACAGTTTCTGTTTTGTCAGTTTCAGTTCCAGTTTCACTTTATTTGTATGCCGCCCTTTTCCCTGGGGGGACTCAGGACGGCTCACAGTTCAAAGGGGGGGGGGAGGACAAACAATTTACAACATAAAGGCACTACATCATTTAAGAACTCAACAGTCATACAATTCGAGTAGGGGTTAGAGTCTTTAACCCCAGGCCAGCCGGGATAGCCAGATTTTAAGGGCGGTGCGGAAGGTCTGGAGGGTGGTGAGGGTCCGGATCTCCACGGGGAGTTCGTTCCAGAGGGTCGGAGCAGCCACCGAGAAGGCTCTCCTCCGGTTGTCATGTTATTCAGTGACTTTTTCTTTCTTTCTTTTTTAAGATGTTGGGCTCAGAGGTGACTGTGTGTTAGCCTTGCAAATGTACCTGTTACTGAACTATTGTGGGTTATCTTTGCAGAGGAAGACATACAAGAGAGGCATTTTTGGGAAAGGGTGAGCCAAAAATGTTGATTTTCAGTTCATACTCATTGTATCTGGGGACTGTTTGAGTGACAGGGGGGGAGTTGGTTAAAAATCAGGGTGATGAAGGCCAGAGATACCCAGGAATGGACTAGGAGGCTTCAAACTCTCTTAAGAGCCACTTTATGGATTCAAGGCAATGTCAGGATTCGAAGTAACACCCCCAATGAGAGATTTCTACATTTAGGCAAGAAAAATAAAATGCACAGGTACAGTATAGGTGGTACCTTGCTCAATAGTAGTAACTCTGAGAGGGATCTTGGAATCCTAGTGGACAACCATTTAAATATGAGCCAGCCATGTGCAGCAGCTGCCAAAAAAGCCAACACAGTTCTAGGCTGCATAAACAGAGGGATAGAATCAAGATCACGTGAAGTGTTAATACCGCTTTATAATGCCTTGGTAAGGCCACACTTGGAAGACTGCATTCTGTTTTCATCGCCACGATGTAGGAAAGATGTGGAGACTCTAGAAAGAGTGAAGAGAAGAGCAACAAAGAAGATTAGGGGACTAGAGGCTAAAACATTTGAAGAACGGTTGCAGGAACTGGGTACGTCCAGTTTAATGAAAAGAAGGACTAGGGGAGACAAGATAGCAGTGTTCCAATTTCTCAGGGGTTGACACAAAGAAGAGAGAGTCAAACTATTCTCCAAAGCACCTGAGAGTAGAACAAGAAGCAATGGGTGGAAACTAATCAAGGAGAGAAGCAACTTAGAACTGAGGAGAAATTTCCTGACAGTTAGAACAATTAATCAGTGGAACAACTTGCCTCCATAAGTTGTGAAAGCTCCAACACTGGAAGTTTTAAAGAAGATGTTGGATAACCATTTCTCTGAAGTGGTGTAGGGCTTCCTGCCTAAGCAGGGGGTTGGACTAGAAGACCTCCAAGGTCCTTCCAATTTTGTTATTCTATTGTAAGACTCTGAGGCTTGAAGTTCCTCCAAGTTCCATTTTATTAGAGATGTCATATTGGCACATCTGGGAAAAATCCGAATATAGCAGTTAGACTTATATACCGCTTCATAGGGCTTTCAGCCCTCTCTAAGCGGTTTACAGAGTCAGCATATCACCCCCACAGTCTGGGTCCTCATTTCACCCACCTCGGAAGGATGGAAGGCTGAGTCAACCTTGAGCCGGTGAGATTTGAACCGCTGAACTGCAGCTAACAGTCAGCTGAAGTGGCCTGCAGTACTGCACCCTAACCACTGCGCCACCTCGGCTCGAATATGAAAGCTTCCAGGTTTTCCCCACCCAAATGAAAGTCCAAACCCCTGCCCAGCATCCACATGTCCATCACATGGTCCAATCAGGCCCCGTCCCAACTGGAGATGCCTCCCAGTTACACCCATCCAGGTACAGGCCAAAATGTCCTTGACTCTCGGAGAAAGTCGAATTCTGCCAATTACCTCCCTGCGTCCCATCAGATCGCATAGAGTAGGCCTCCTCCGAATTCCATCCGTCAGTCAGTGCCGACTGGCGACTACGCGGAGGAGAGCCTTCTCAGTTGTGGCTCCGACGCTTTGGAACGATCTCCCCGTGGAGATTCGCACCCTCACCACCGTCCAGACCTTCCGCACAGCCCTCAAGATCTGGCTATCCCGTCAGGCCTGGGGATAAGACCCTAACTTCGCCCCACCCGAATGCTGAATGAATGTTGTGTTTTACTGGTTTATTTTTTTATTCACATTTTTCTTTTTTTTCTTGTGTTCTGTCTTGCACTCCCTCCCTATTAATTGTAAGCCGCCCTGAGTCCCCTTAGGGAAAAGGGCGGCCTATAAATGTCAAATAAATGACAAATGACAAAAATAAATTTTATTTTGACTATATATCTCCCATACATCTCCCATGAAGGCCCAATGCAGAAGATGGCTTCCAGGCCTGACAGGCAATTTCTCCTGCTGACAGCGAAATCATATTGAGGCTTGCTAACTTCTTCCCCACTCGCCCCCTCTCCTGCAATAATACTGTAGATTTTAACTCACTTTTGCTTTCTTTGTTTTGTTTTAAACAACAAACATACCACAATAATTTCTTTAAAGACAGAGCAACGATGCAAGGAAGCTCATTCGCTGTAATTTGAAAAGGGCAAGATAATGTAGCTTTTACACAGCAACAACAACAAAAAATAGTTAGGGAGGCCATCCATTCATTCTCTTTTCTAAAATAGTTTATAATAGGTGGATTAGCCTAGTACTTTTCTTTAAATAATATAATGGCTTGGATAATAAACAACAAAAGGCAAAAAACTATTCTAACAGAACCTTGAACTAAATCATTTTCTAATTGTCTTTTTTCTATGCTACAGTAGATACACTTCGAGAAAAAAATATGAGGAACCATTTTTGAGGAATAAGCTTTATTTCTCAAGAAAGAAGCAACGAAGAAGCCAATGTTAAAACATAAGGAGTGGGAGGATTGTTATCATTTGATCCAGAGATAGGATTTTATGGATAGCCAAAGGAAAAGAGGGGAACAAAAATTATATGAATATGCATCGTGATGTGATCAGTTTTCCTTTGTTTACTTTTAAGAGTCCTTGGTCATCCACCAACTAGAACCACTAATTGATAGGATTCAAAGGTGCTCCTATTCCTCCTCTTCTTCTCCTCCTTCTTATATCTTTGTAAGGAAAAACCAGAACAACAAAATAATAGTTATTATTTTAGAGTAGCAGAGTAGAGTAGAGTAGCACCTTGGAGGTCTGCTAGTCCAACCCTCTTCTCAACCAAAAAAACACACTATAATAGTTCAAATAGACGGTTGTCCAATCTCTTCTTAAAAGCCTCCAGTGATGGAACATTCACAGCGTCTGGAGACAAGCTGTTCCACTGATTAATTGTTCTAACTGTCAGGAAATTTCTCCTTAGTTCTAAGTTGCTTCTCTCCTTGATCAGTTTCCACCCATTGCTTCTTGTTCTGCCCTCAGGTGCTTTGGATAATAGATTTCCCCCATCTTCTTTTGCGGCATCCTCTTAGATATTCGAATGCTGCTATCATGTCACTCCTAGTCTTTCTTTTCATTAAACCAATCAACCAGCCACTCTAAAGGACAATATCGTCTCCAACTACTTTCTCCCAACTACTTCTACCCAACTACTTATTAATTAGCAAATCATTCATTCAAGGTGGCGCAGTAGGTAGAGTGCAGTACTGCAGGCCACTTCAGCTGACTGCTAGTTCAGCAGTTCAGCGGTTCAAATCTCACCGGCTTAAGGTTGACTCAGCCTTCCATCCTTCCGAGGTGGGTGAAATGAGGACCCAGACTGTGGGGGCGATATGCTGACTCAGTAAACCGCTTAGAGAGGGCTCAAAGCCCTATGAAGCGGTATATAAATCTAACTGCTATTGCTAACTGCTATTCATTTAATTCATTTATTGAATTTCTATGCCGGCCAATTCCGGAGGACTCCAGGCGGCTTACAGAATGAAAAAAATAATTAAAAAGAATTATTAAAACAATGGGACACAACAAGTTAAAAAGGAGCACAACAGACACCCAATCAGACAGGGCTGGACCTCAGTCAAAAGGTCAACAGCCCCAGGCCTGCCGGAAAAGCCAGGTTTTAATGGCTTTGCGAAAGGCCATGAGGGTGGGTAGGGCCTGAATCTCCAGGGGCAGCTCATTCCATAGGGCCGGAGCGGCAACAGAGAAGGCCCTACTCCTAGGCGTCGCCAGCCGGCATTGTCCCGCTGAAGGTACCCGGAGAAGGCCCAGCCTGTGCGATCTTATCATTATGAGCTTTTTAGAGTGGATGACATCTACCATCAACAAAATGATCAGGATAAGGCATTTTTGGTCTCAGGGTTCCAAGTAACACCCCCAACAAAAATAAAACTCTAAGGCAGGTCTCTTCCTCAAAGTTCCATTTTATTACATATATCATATTGGCACATATGGGGAAACCCAAATCTGAAAGGCCCCTAGGTTTTCCTAAATAAAAAAATCAAAGTCCCTTCCCCTGTACCCATATATCTATCACATGGTCCAATCACATCCTCGTCCAAACTGGGGTTGCTTCCCAGTCATGCCTTCCCAGGTGCAGGTTGAACACCCTTGACTTGTTATGGCTATGCATTTCACCCTGTCTCCATCCATCCCCACTCCCATTTCCCACAGATTGCCCAACCATTGAGTGTGGCAGCCCTGGGGATCCAAAGTTAAAGATGGCCTCCAGGGCTGAAATTTGGGTTTACTGACACTGTTGCAAACTGGAAGGATTTTACTTGGTGTCTGTGGTGAGTTTTTTAGATGCTTAGTCTTTCTAGGGGACAAGACTCCCCTCACTGAGAAGGCTAACAGGACCTTTAAAATAAAGGTAAAGGTTCCTCCTGCACATACATGCTAGTCGTTCCCGACTCTAGGGGGCGGTACTCATCTCCGTTTCAAAGCCGAAGAGCCAGGGCTGTCTGAAGACATCTCCGTGATCATGTGGCTGGCATGACTAAACACTGAAGGTGCATGGGACACTGTTACCTTCCCACCCAGGGTGGTCCCTATTTTTCTACTTGCATTTTTTACGTCCTTTCAAACTGCTAGGTTGGCAGAAGCTGGGACAAGTAACAGGAGCTCATTCCATTACATGGCGCTAGGGATTCGAATTGCTGAACTGTCAATCTTTCTGATGGACAAGCTCAGCATCTGAGTCACTGAGCCACCACGTTCCCAACAGTACCTTTAAAGTAGTGTAAAATTAAACCAACATAGTCATCTTAGTTTAGAAGCAAGGAATCAATGTTTTCATGAAACAATTCTGTTGAATCAATTCATTCAAGGATTTGATGAATGAAAGCCAAAAGCTTCATAGTCTATCTATACTTTGAGATGAAGACATGGTGATAACAGATGGATGGCTGTAAAACATGTGTTCAAGAACTTACAATTGCTGAACTACTGATTGTTCAAATAAAATAATAATTAGGTTTTCAATTGGGTATTGATAAATCTCTCTACTTTTCTGATTGTTGTCATTATGCTTTACAGGACAATTCAATGGTAGAACGTTTGACATATTTTATTCAACTAGTAATCTGTTCATTTTGGTTGCTTTAAACAAAAGACCTTAGACATTTATTTGATCATGTAACTCTGAAGCAGAATAAGTCCTCTTGTAATAAATTATTTGGAGTTCTACTTTCCCTGAAGAACTCAAAGGCCATAATCTCAAGATTTATTTAAGGTTTTCCTGCATTGATTCTTCTATCTACCCAAACAGGCTAAAATAATATATTTTGCTTTGATGGGCAAAATGGGATTGGTAAGTGAGCCAAAGATTTGGACTGAATGAACAAAATACCAGGCTGAAGCTTTTAAATCAGTGAGAAGGATCTTGACCTAAGGCCAAAATTCAGGACTCAACAACCATATAAAATAGGCAATGGAAGGTAAGAATCTAGATTCAGACATTGTGGGTGAAGCCTCATGCTGTGCATAATAATTGTAGATGAGACTATTCGCATAGATGGTGCAGATGTAGACATACAGTCCTAGATGTAAATTGTGGTGGAATGTAGTCTGGAGTCCTAGGAAGGAGAGGCTGCTTTCCAGAGGACAAAGAGGCAGCAGAGTTCTGGTAGACAGGGGAAAAAAACAAAGATGCTCTTTCCCTAGCAGTGTACAGAATCTATTGATAGTTAGGCAGATAGTTGCTTTAGTCTGGCAAGATTCTGTTTGTGGGTGAACAATAATAAAACATCCACTCAGAAGTCACTCCATGTGTCATTCTTGGTTCTTGGGGCCTGACAGACATAGACATAAATAAATAAATGCATATTTTCAAGTAGGCCTTTATTTTTGGATCCCTAAATATGGACACTTATTCTGACGGGGACCTCAATATTAATTAATTAATTAAAGATTTTAATTTTGAGAAAAATGGGAAAATCACATCTAGGGATAACATTCACAAACAGTTAGAAGATGAGAATTTTGAGTTAATTAAATATGTGACAAAGATCTACAGCCATGAATGTATCAATTGTGAAGTTCTGTGCCTAGAATTTTACCCCTTGTCATCACCCGGTGCTCAGTTCCTCCGATTCTAGACTTACATTGCATTTTTACTTTTTGTTGTTACTGCTTGTTTTAAACAATCATTTCGATCAATTGGCAACTTCAAATCTCAACCAAGAAATTGGCACATTGGCAAAAAAAAAAAATCAGAACACCAAATACAAGCTGGGTGGATATGACCTTGTAGATGACCCTCACTCTGTCAAGGACCTTGGAGTACTCATCTCAAATGCTCTAAGCGCCAGAGCTCACTGTAACATCATTGCCAAAAAGGCATTAAGAGTTGTCAACTTAATCTCGCGAAGCTTCTTCTCCGGTAATATTGTACTGCTAACTAGGACATACAAAACCTTTGCTAGACCAATTCTCGAATACAGCTCATCTGCCTGGAATTCATACTGTATATTGTTGCAGCAGATTGAGGTTTGTAATCTACTTACGAAAGACCAGGACTCAATACCACGAAGGTGCGAGAGAAACAGGTTTATTTGATGCATCGAGTTCAGCGTGTTCACACACCAAAATCTGAACTGCCTGGGCTCTTCCCAGGATGCTACTTTTATGCCGTGTTCCACCTTGTGCATTCTCAAGGTGTTTCCATACACGAGACAAGCATGACATTTCAAAAAGGAGAAGTTCATTTGGAATGTTAGCTGTTTCACCTCTGTTCTATCTCTCACCCACGCCTGGCTTCCTGTGCCCCTCCTTTACAGGGTCTTGCCACACTGTTCAGACCTATTTCTAATACTTATGAGGAAGTTGAAGAGAAAGTTCACTCAAGCTATAAGTCAAAGTTGGAACTCCAGGGCACTAGAATGAAAAGCCAAGCTAATATGAATTTACAAGGTCCATTCTATTAAGACCACCTAACCTGGCCAGCCACTGGTGGGTTTACCTGTGCACCCCCTCCTGCATCAACATCGGATATTAATACAATGGAGAGAGTCCAAAGGTATTTCACAAGAAGAGCACTTTGCTCCTCTACTCACAATAGAATACCCTATACCACCAGGCTTGAAATGTTAGGCTTGGAAAAACTAGAACTACACCGCCTACGGTCTGGGGTCTGACCTAAGCATAGTACATAAAATTATCTGCTACAATGTCCTACCTGTCAATGACTACTTCAGCTTCAACCACAATAATACACAAGCAAACAATAGATACAAACTCAAGGTCAACCGCTCCAAACTTGATTGCAGAAAATATGACTTCAACAACAGAGTGGTCAATACCTGGAATGCTCTACCCGATTCCTTTGTTACATCCTCAAACCTTCATTGTTTTAACCTAAGACTGTCTACTGGTGACCTCACCCCATTTTTAACAGGTCTGTAAGGGGCGTGCTTATGCACGCCAGAGTGCCTACCGTCCCTGTCCTACTGTCTCCATTTATTTGTACCCCTTTACTGTGTTCATATTTATGTTTATACTTGTTAACTTTTACAGGTTTGACAAACTAAAATAAATAAATGAAATAAATAAATATTGTCAGCTGCCAAGATTTGCATTGGAGTCAGCCAGCGCCTAAATCTAATCAATTTAAGTAAAACAAGGTTTCGAAGTAAATAAGGATTATGCACTAAAGTGATTATTATTATTATTATTTATTTGTCTTGTATGCCGCCCACTCCCGGAGGACTCCGGGCAGCTCACAAAAGACAAGGGAAATGGGGGAACGAGACAAAGACAACATATTAAAAAGAAAACCAACATTCACCATTTCTGTGGAAGTAGATGCTTCTCAGCTCCCCCCAGCCTGCTGGAACAGCCAGGACTTGGTGGCTTTGCGGAAGGCCTGGAGGGTAGTAAGGGTCCGGATCTCAACAGGGAGCTCGTTCCAGAGGGCCGGAGCTGCAACAGAGAAGGCCCTCCTCCGGGGAGTCGCCAGCCGACATTGGCTGGCAGATGGAATCTGGAGGAGACCTAACATGCAGTTGATAGGATTGCTTGCAACAAATAATCCCTCCACCCGAAGAATCATCGCAATAGCTGCTTAGCTTCATTCAGGAATATCTGAAAGCAAGACCCCTTAGCTTTAAGAGGGCTTTATCCCAGGTGGATGAATACAGAACTGTAGCCAGACATTTACAGCTAATGGAAAATACAAGAAAATAGACAAAAGGCTCTTCGTTAATCAGTGTTAGCTATGCTATGCCTTTTAACAATCTTCACTCTGATCCTCTTGTCCCTGAAAGAAGGAAGACACTATCTTTTTTTCTAAAATATATTTTGCCTTCTCAATTAATTTAACCACATGCATTGTTCTTTTGCTCTATATATCTGAGGGAGATAATTTCCCCTTCCTCTTAATGCTAATTAAACTGATCAATAGCAAAGTAACAGTGTTCTGCTTTAATTTCCCTGTCTAATTATTTGTATAAATAGCAAAACATTATTCTCCAGGAGCCGCGATTATGTATATTACCACAAACGACTACAGTCGTTATCTTTTGAACTACGTGACACTTCTTTTTTGTAGCTAGGGCGACTCCAGCTTCCCTATTCAGCAAGGAACAATTGTTAACTGTCAAGGACACAATGTATTTCTAATCATATTCTATCAATGACACAGTTTTAGATTGTTAAATCATTTGGCTGGGAAGAATATATATATATAATTTGTTTTCATAGATTTTCATGGGTGTAGGTATGCTGGTCTTGTTGTATCCGGGTCTTTTCCCGTGTAAAATAAATACACACACACACACACACACACACACACACACACACAATATATATATATTGTGTTAACTGTCAAGGACAGTTGTATGTATGTATGTATGTATGTATGTATGTATGTATGTATATAATGGCTTTCTGTCGTGATGGTCTCTTGTGACGAGCCGATGGACAGAGAATGGAAGCAATCTGCTTCCTCCCATATTTGGGCATACCAGGGGTTGTGACACTAAATACATACTTAATTAATAAGAGCCAAGGTGGCACAGTGGTTAAATGCAGCACTGCAGGCTACTGCTAGATCAGCAGTTCAGCGGTTCAAATCTCACCGGCTCAGGGTTGACTCAGCCTTCCATCCTTCTGAGGTGGGTAAAATGAGGACCCAGATTGTTGGGGGCAATATGCTGACTCTCTGTAAACCGCTTAGAGAGGGCTGAAAGCCCTATGAAGCGGTATATAAGTCTACTGCTATTGCTATTGCTATAATTCCCTGGCTCAGCTGATAAGGAGGAGAACCTTGTGGCTTAGTGGTTAACACAACTGCTTAATGTGTAATACAGCACAGGTTCATATCCCAGTAAGGGTATGGCTAGCCGATGAGAGCTAAATAGCTTGAAATAGATCTATACTAGTCTCCCTTTATTTATTTATTTATCAGCACAAATGCAACACAAATGTAACAAAGGCAACAGTAGAAATAATGGCTTTCTGTCGTGATGGTCTCTTGTGACGAGCCGATGGACAGAGAATGGAAGCAGTATGCTTCCTCCCATATTTGGGCATACCAGGGGTTGTGACACTAAATACATACATACATACATACATACATACATACATACATACATACATACATGTGTGTGTGTACACACAGACACACACACAGATACACACATACTGATATTTATTTATCAGCACAAATACAACATACACACACACATGCACGCGCACACACGCACACACACACACACACACACACACACACACACACACACGGAGGCCAGAATGGAATATAAAAAGCACATTCTTTCGGTTGGCTTGCATTATTCATAAGTGCAGTAACTTGTCAGCACTTAGAACGTAATCAAACTATAAATGATGTCAGAATAGTTTTTATCCCGACTGCTTGCAAGCTGTTTTAGTGATGCTGGATAATATATTACAGCTTGTATATGTGTTTATATTTAACGTCTGCACCACATTGAGAGATTGGGGAGTGGAATATTTTTTTAAAAACAACAACAACAACTTCCTGTCAAAAGTTACTGTTTGGATGAGAACAAACATTCAAGGCTTTGGTTGATCAGAAGTCATTATTCACCATTTTTTTTCTGTATGCATGTAAGGAGAACATCTTTTGCTATTTGCCATCTGCTTATTCCCCTGTGCTCTTCTGTTCCATGTTGCTGCTTAGCATCATTTTCCAAGCCCATGTTTTACATGAGAAAATGACAATGTACTTCAAGACATTTAAATAACAATATGAATAAATACATAAGTGTGCGACAGATTCTTACTTTTCCTTCCAAGAGATAGGGGGGGTGGGGGAATGGAAGGATTATAAAACATGGCATTGCATAGGGCTGTAGCAGTTCTGAATCGCTATGAGTGGGGAAGCAATGCTAAACGTGGCAGAAACTGGGGAGAAAGATGAAATAACTTAAGAATTTATTCTCCACACTATAGAAAAGAAAGCCAGACAGAATATGTAGAATATTCTATGAATATGGAATAGTTGCCCATATCATCGGAATTATGTAAGTCAAATATGTTGAATGATCTTAATATCCTTCAGTTTTCTTCAAACAGTTTCATTTGGAGATGCAAAAAAGTCATATTTTTTGGCTTTCAAGATGGGAAGGAATTATAAGACAGGGATAAAGATTTCTCTGTTAATTTTATTTATAGTTAGAAGACAAAAGAGAGGAGAGACACAGGTAAACATACATACATACATACATACATACATACATACATACATACATACATACATACATACATTACAAATCACTGCCTAGTAAGGTGATATATATACAGTTGACCTAAAAGCAGATATTAGTGTTCTGTTTTTCTTTTCCCTTTAATAAATCTTAATATCCCACAGAAAAATCCTAGATGTGTGGGAAATTTGGCATGGGCAAGCATTATAAAACACTAACACCATCTCTGCCCACAAGCCACAGTCATGAGATTCATGAATATGAATTATCTTGTTACCTGACACATGTGACACCTAGATCTAATTGGTGAACCTCTAAAAAAAGTAGCACAGTCGAATTTGCAATCTAACTTTACATAAGCTGATCTTATATAATAGATAGCTTATTTAAGCCATTTAGTTTTAGATAGCTTATCTAAATCATAGATAAGCTACAACTCGGGAAATTAAAATTGTAACAGAGCAACCATTTTGATACACTTGTAAAAGTAAGGTAATCCACCATATTACTGAATTATGTCTCTCCCCCCCCCAAAAAAAAATGTATATCTCTGTCTTTTTAGCCCCTTTGGAGCATAGCAAATCATACACCATTCAATTGGAACATTTATATTGATTTGGGAACCTAGTCTATGATATATGATATTTGATATTTGATCTGTTTGGACCAGAATCCCAGAATCAGTCTCAGAACTGGAGTTGACCGAATTCAGATAAATAAGTATGCAGATTCATCCCAAATATTTATAAGTAAATTCATGTAATAGGAAACAACTTAGGCCAATTTTTTTCAGGGTTCTTTTTTCTGGTCCTTGGAAAGGGATGGATAGGTAGACAAAAACATCAAATCCAGTTTGAACATTTGGCTGACAGTGCAATGGACCATGATATATTATTATTGATAAAATCTCCAAAGTGAGCCACCAAAAATTGCAAGAGAACAGCATAAATGGGGTTTAATTCTTTACAGATTGACCATTCTCCCCCTCCCTCCCTCCCTCCCTCTCTCTCTCTCCCCTATCTATTTGTTTATCAAATTTGTTATCATGTTGGACTTCTTTCAGCTGGCAAGGTAAATACTACAAGAAACCATTTCCTGGTACCAAAAGGCTCAATTAAGCTGATTTACTGTAGCGAAACCATGAAGCCATTATTGAAGGATTATAGTGACTGCTGTGCTATTTACACTATAATCAACATTCAAATTTCTTCAAACTCCTTCAATCACAACATTACGTAAAGGGCTGGAAACACTTGTCTTAGGGACAAGCAATGTGTTGTTTCTTAATCTGGAGGTAGCCAACTATAACATCAGGTTGTCCCCAAGTTAGAATCATCTTTCAAATGTTATGTGAAAGTTTGACGGTATGTTTTAAGGTTCTGGTAAGATATAGGGAGGAGCACTGAATATGTGGGGAGGAGCCTGCTTCCCTGGAGTTGTTGGGCTGGGCCAAACAAAGCCCAATTAGTAAGGTATGGTGTCTTGCAATAACTGTGGTGTCACAGTGGTTAGAATGCAGTACTGCAGGCTGACTCTGTCCACTGCTAGAAGTTCGATCCTGACCGGCTCAAGATTGACTCAGATAACTGACAAAAAAAAAAAAAAAGATTGACTCAGCCTTCCATCCTTCTGAGATCAGTAAAATGAGGGCCCAGATTGTTGTTGGGGGACAATATGCTGACTCCATAAACCTTAGAGAATGCTGTAACACATTGTGGAGTGGGTATATAAGTGCTTTTACTATTGCATGGTTTCTTGTCCCATTCTGTCACTTGAAATGGAAATGTCATCTAAGAACCATCTGCCATTTTGAAAGTTCTCACATGTCTTGTTAGATATCCCTCCCCCACTGATAGAGGTTCCCACCAAGGTCCTCTGTTCCAGCGGGAACAGAGGTTAAATCCCATTGGTCAAGAGGTCTTACAGATCCCTTTAAAAGGGGATGATGCCCGATCCGTCTTTAGCCAGATGTTTACTTGACTTGCAATAAAGAGTTGTTGTTACTGGAGCCTTTGTGTGCCTTCCTTTACCCGATCTAACATGTCTTCTGCACATCTTCTACACTTTCCACATTGTGTGGGCAATTATGTCCTTGGTAGAACTTTCCGGCATTATGGGAAATTTAAAGTGGCTGATACAAGCTTTGATATTTCCTTTGCTTTCTTTTGACACAGTCATTCTATTTTTACCTCAGATCTCTGTATTTTGCTATCTTCTTCAGTTCTTTCTTTTCTATCCTGCTGTCTCTGGGTATTGTCATGTCCCCTATCTAGACTTTTTTGTCTTTTTTTTTTTAAATCAAGAATGGTTAAGTCTGGAGCGTTAGGTTGTAGGTGCCTGTTATGTTATTATCATCATTATTACTACAGCAACTACTACTGCTGGTAATGCCATTAATGATAATCTGTCAATGATTCACTTCTTTTCAGCAAGGAGCAGTTAGCGGGCTATGTGCTATTTCTGGAACCAAATTCGTATTGGGTTGAATTAAATCATATAACTGTGGATGTTTTTGACTTGTTTTGTTTTAAAGGAATAGCAGTTATACATAATTCATTGAGCTGTGTGTTCCTTTATCTTTGGTAGGTGGGCATATAATTAGATTTGCTTGGAGTTTTGTGTATGGGCTGGTTCATATAATTCATAATAACAATATGCAACAGAGTTTTAATAATGTTATTGTTGTTGTTAAGCGAGCTGAAATCTATCTCTGTTTTTTTTTTCCATTAGGAAATTTATAATTTCAAGATACGTCACTGACAGAATCTAAGGAAGGAAGGAAAACAGAAGAAGGAAGGTAAAGGAAAAAAATGTGTAAAGACTCATTAACACAAGGCTTAAAATATCACATCAAAACACATTGTATGTTAAATAAAGACAATAGAACAATCCTCTTCAGATGCCTATGACAAACAAATTCTACTATCTAAACAAGAAAATTTCAAAGAATCTTTCAAGTTAACTCTGCAAAGATTAATTACTGCAGCTGGCATTACCCCAAATATCACCCATTTTTGGTTAAAATATTGAGGTCATTAAGAACCAGCTATTATGAAAAAATGAATTCCAGTGTGCTTGTTTGGAGGCTTTCATGGCAATCTTGATTTCTGGTGGTGACTATGTGGACAAATCCTGTTGTGGCCCACCAGCTGCCAGCGGAGTTGGCGGCAGGCTCAGATAATGAGAAGGTTGGGGAGGAACATGGGCCAGTCCTGGAGTCTGGGGAAGGCTCTGATTAGGGCTCTATGCCGGAGGCAGAGAGGGGGACGGAGACATATGCCAGTTATCAGCTGAGTTATTCAGAGTCAGACATCAGTGAGGCAGATGAACAGCTGGAGCCTGTTCCCAGTGTGCGCATGAACAGAGTTGCCAGACAAAGGGAACAACTAAAGAACAGGGGTTGTCTTGAGAGTAAGGCCACAGGTAGAGGATGAATGGCCCCACCCAGAGGAAATAAAAGAGGAGCAAAAGGGGAATG
Source organism: Thamnophis sirtalis (assembly GCF_051295495.1). Lineage (NCBI taxonomy): Eukaryota > Metazoa > Chordata > Lepidosauria > Squamata > Natricidae > Thamnophis > Thamnophis sirtalis. Next base: position 9,751,656 of record NW_028261392.1, read on the forward strand.
GAGTTTGCAGGAGACAATTAGTTCACTTAATTGGTTCGTGACTCTCCTTGCCAAGTTTTGCAGATATCGGCCTGGCAGCTCTCCAAGCCAGATAAGGTCTGTGACTGTAAATCCTCCCTTGAAAGACTTTGCTAGATGCGAATGAGCAGAATTCACAGTAAATTAATAAATCATGCGACCACAGTGATGTCACAATGGTCGTAAGTGAGAAAAATGGTCATAACTCACTTTTCCCAGTGCTGTTGTAACTTTGAATGGTCACTAAATGTATTGTTGTAAATCAAGGACTGCCTGTAGAAAACACTTTTGGTGAAAACTGCCACTATACTATCCTGTCTGGCAAACAATAGAGAAAGGTAACTGTTACAGACCGAAATTTGTCAGATGCTAGACTTTTATGCCACCAAGGTTTTTTTTTTTTAAAGTTTTCTCCTTAACAATATTTGTATTGAGTGTAAAATAATTAGGCATTCTGAAAAAAAAAGAGAAAAGAAAACCCAAATTACATATTAGACAAAGGGTATTATTAGTAGCATTGTACAAAAATTCATTTATTATTTTACCTGACAACCTCCCTTTTCCAGCCTTGCTTGCCTCTTGAGCTCAACATCTTTGTCTTACTTATACTTTCCAACTAGTAGAAATATAAATTATGAGCTGGCGAACAAAGACAATCTATTTCTATGATATTATACTGTGACATTTTTTTTCTCTCTCTCTCCCTCTAAACTCCTACAGTGTATTTTCAAAATGTAATTGGCTGTTTCAGAAATTTACTTGGAGAAAAGGGTCCTCTTAGTAGGAAAAATGAAGTTTTAATGGAAGATTTGTGACTTGGGAACATGACATCGGAGGAGGACCTGGGTGAGGACACTGTCAACTAAAATTATTATGAGATGTATTAGAAATCTAGGTTCATTATCTTGTATGGAATTGACAAGTTTGCCTCCTTTTTAAAAAAATGTGTCCAATTCCCTTGGGACCTGTGGAATTTTCTCTTCTATGGAATCCTGTTGTGGCCCACCAGCAGAGCTAGTGGAAGACTAAGTAAGGAGGTTGAGGAGGAACATGGGCCAGTCCCGGAGTCTGGGGAGGGCTCTGATGAGTGCTTTGCGTCAGAGGTAGAGATGGGGCCAGGGCCCTGAGGCATGCGAGCAAAGAGAGTGCATGCACACGTGCTCACATTTGTGAAACATTAGTGAAGGTAAGTTGATTTCACCCCTGAGGTAGAGGTAGAGGGGGGGAGGGAAGAAGGGAGGGAGGGAGGGAGGGAGGGAGGGAGAGAGAGAGAGAGAGAGAGAGAGAGAGAGAGAGAGAGAGCGCTAAAGGTAAGTAAAAGTTTCCCTATTTAGTTGTGTTTGACTCTAAGGGATGGTGCTCATCTCCGTTTCTTTGCTCAGGGAGCCAACATTGTCCAAGAAGGTTCGGGGGTCATGTGGCCAACATAACATCAAGACACAGCAGAGAATGTGTGTTGAAACACAGAATGGGGGGAGAGAGGAAAGAGGAGAGGGAGAGAGACAGACAGACAGAGAAAGAAGCTGAGGGTTTCAACCCATAGTTAAGTTTGTTTTGTTCAAAAGCAATACTAATTATTCAGATGAAGATGTTTGGTTCAGAGTAGGCATCCTAGCAGTGAAAAAACTGAAAAAGAAACAGAGCACAGAAACACTCAATGGAAGCCACATTTTAAGGTGAAAAATAAACAGGGCAGGAACACAAATCAAATTTTGAAACAAACAAAGCTGACTGTGGACTAGCTGTGGACTTACAGACAAGAGAAGTGGTTAATTCATTTGGTTTCCTAGAAAGACTGAATCTTAATGTTCATAGTCTCTGAAAAGATATCGTGGGAGCTTATCCCAAGAATTCCATATATCTTTTCCCTGCGATCAAGTTCTAAAACCCACAGAACATTTCAAATACTTTGACTGTACAGCGAGAAAGTGCTTGATATAAAATGTTTTTCCACCTCTCTAAGTCTACGTATGAGAAGGAAAAAGAGCAGCTTCCTGATTAACCATAAATCCAGCACTCAGTGTTCATCATTACCCTTGTACCGAATGGAAACTTTTGACAGAAATGGCATTTGTACATCTCATTTCTTGAACTGCCAAGAAGAGAAGGGGGTGGGTGGGAGGTAGAAGAGTAAAACTTGAAAAAAAAATAACCTTAACAAAGCAAAATTAGGCCAAATCATTTAAGGGGACCTCACTAAAACTGGCAGAACAATTGGCAAGTTTTCTAGTTCTAAAATTATATAGAATTCTTCTCCAGGAAGATCATTAAGAAAGAAAGTAGGAGAAGAAGATATCATTTAGGCTTAAGGTGAATCCATTTAGTTGGCCTAACAATAAGCCAGTAAAGCAGATAATTGTATCTCAACTTTGATTTTATTAGGTTGTACATTGGAAGTAAAATAAACAGTGTGACTTTGTTTCAGTTGTAAGCAAGGTGGTATTCACTTACCTTCCCTACGGGTTTGCAAATGTGAGCGGGGACGCCCCTGCTTCGCTCACAAGCACTGCCACTGTACATGCACTTTTGGCTAAAAAAAAAGGGCCTAAATGAGATGTCATAGAACCAGGGAAGGTGGGTGGGGCCACCCATGATTTCCACTACCGGTTCGGGTGAACTGGTCCAAACTTGCAGAATCCACCTCTGTTTGCAAGGTATACGAAGCCAATACATTGCTTCAATGGTTTAGATATTTTTTTAAATACTGGAACAGAGCAGAATGGAGCAGAGTGGAACAGAATAATAGAGTTGGAAGGGACCTTGAAGGTCTTCTAGTTCAACTCCTGCTCAGTCAGGAGCCCCTATACCATTTCATACTAATGGTTGTCCAATCTCTTCTTTAAAAACTTCCAGTGTTGGAGCTCTCACAACTTCTGAAGTCAAGCTGTCCCACTGGTTGATTGTTCTAGCTTTTGGGAAATTTCTCCTTAGTTCTAGATTACTTCTCTCCTTGATTAGTTTCCATCCATTACTTCTTCAGGTCCTTTGGAGAATAGGTTATGTTAGGGGTATCTCCGTTGGGAGTCAGAAAGTAGCGCAGCAGAATGTACAGCTAGAGAGAAGGAATGTTGCTAGTAGAAGAAACACACGAATAGAGTCTCAGACCCTGACAGTAAAAGCAAGTAGCTTTACTACTACTAATAGCTTCACAAGCAGTGATAGTAGATATTTGTCCAAACACAATTCAAAGTACAAACATTTGCTTACAGTCGCAGTTCACGTTCCAGTCATCAAGCAAGCAAGTAGCTATCAAGCACAGGACAAGCAGAGAGAGAGAGAGAGTGAGCTTTCCTGACTCCCTCTTATTGCAAAGCTGATAAGTACAGTCACCCATTTAAAGCAACATCGACCATTTGGTATTGTATATGCATCTATATTGCCTACCCAACACTAAGAGTAATAGCAGTTAGCAATAGCAGTTAGACTTATATACCGCTTCATAGGGCTTTCAGCCCTCTCTTAGCGGTTTACAGAGTCAGCATTATCGCCCCCACAGTCTGGGTCCTCATTTCACCCACCTCGGAAGGATGGAAGGCTGAGTCAACCTTGAGCCGGTGAGATTTGAACCGCTGAACTGCAGATAACAGCCAGCTGAAGTGGCCTGCAGTACTGCATCCTAACCATTGCGCCACCTCGGCTCTTATATATACTCCCAACAGGTTATACACAGCCTAGCATTTTTATAAAACTGGAAAAAAATGGTGCAATGAGAAGATATTAGTTGAAGCACTTCAAATGGACACCACTGGAGAAATCGATACAGTTAAAATGAAAGGAGGGGACTGAAGACTGACCTTTTTCTCCTACCTCCTGCAACTTAATGATTCATCGAATAAGTTTTTGCAGGATTCCTTCTCTTTGCTTTCTTAAGGAAGGAGCATACGAGAGCAGTGAAGTGCAACATATGAAGAAAAAAAAAGGTGCAATTTACCTCTTCAATTTTGGGAAGGATCTTTAAGTGGCTTCCTCAAAAAATGACATGATTAGGAGGAGCAAAATGAATGTAACAGTTGTGACTCATAAAGGAACAACAGCAGATGTTGCTTGTTAAAGAAGTAATGTGCAATAAAGTATGCTTATTCAGCATTCCTTCCAGCCTCGTAACCAATCATAACCCTTGCTACGATTCTGCATATCCCCCCCCACCAACCTTCAGCATTGCAGCTGTTGAGGTTTGGGTTTTCTCTTGCTGGCTCTTGAGAGCACTGATTCTTTGCAATATTCTTTGAAAATTCTGAGATTGTCAAGCATTCCTCTTCCCCTTCCTAGCCTCTCTCCTTCTCTTCCTCTCCCTTCCATCCTCCTCTCCTTACCTCTTTCTTCTTTCCCGCATCTTCCTTTCATTCTCTCCTCCTCTCTCTCTTTCTTTTCTATTATTGTAGGTGTCAGATCTCAGTTTATGTTTCCTTGGGATGGTATTTCCGCAAACCCAAATATAATTTGATATCATTTCTTACTCCCTTACGTCCACTAATCTATCCTAACTATATTTTCCTCCCCTTTATATCTCGCTTTTGGATATATACTTATATATTTAATATTTTCTTTTCTGTTTTCCCCTTTCCCCCCTTTCCATTTAACAGTACATCATCTGGGTTCTATATCTTCTCCCTACTTTCTTTTCTAGTTTCCTTTCTCTAGCCAATCATAAAATCTTCCCCATGTCTTGAAATACTCCGATTCCTCTTTATCCTTTATTTTCAGTATCAATCTATTCATCTCTGCGCAGTCTAATGTCTTTTTTATTATCTCTTCATCTGTTGGTAGCTTATTTAATTTCCAATTTTGGGCAAATACAATTCTTGCTGCTATAGTTACAAGTATAATCAAATAAGTATCCTCTTTCTTGAATTTCTCTGGGATAATACCTAGTAAATATATCTCTGGTCTGAATTCTGTTTCTTGTTGTAACATTTTCTTTAACCGTACTCTTATCTTAGTCCAATATTCCCTTGCTTCTGCACATGTTCAATACATATGATAATAAGTTGGCAGCATTATTGAAGCTGGTCCCAATGTAGGGGAGACTTTGGGGTTAGTTTGGCCCTAAACAAATTATTACTCCCCCCCCTCTATCAAAGTGAATTCTGAGCACTGCGCTGTGCTGCAATGGAGAAACGGACAATGGAATGGCTGGCATGAGGGAAGGAGGAGGAAAAGTGGCCTTCTTCTTCTTCTCACAAGCTAGCTGCTCTGTTGCCCACTTCTCCATTGCAATGCAGCACCCAGGATCCACTTTGATAGGGATGTGTGTGTAATTTAACAACTGGTTCGTGTGAACTGGTGCGAACCGGCTGAATCCCACCATTATTCTTACAGTGGCCAACCAACTCTCCAAGAAGCCTTCTAGTCTCCCAGAAGATGTTCTTCAGAGGCAGATCCACTGCCATTGTGGATAAAAGTCCTTGATTGATAGGTTTTCTATGATTTGACCCCATTTAAACAGATAGCCAGCATGTGACCTAACTCATGGCAGGGAAGTCCAAAGTTGAATTGCACATTGTGTAAAAGAATATTTCTTTGTAACTGTCCTGATTCTTCCAGGATACAATTGCATTGGATGGCCTATGGTTCTAGTATTTGAGGAAAGGGAAAATAGTTTCTTCTTGCCTACTTGATCCATATTCTCCACAATTGGTTATACTTCAATCATGCCACCAGGGTGAGGTTAAAGGAACAGCAACAATCCTATGTCTAGGAACTTCATTTTGCTCTCCTAAATACACTTAATCTGCATACTCCTGTTGTTCTTGTCCATTCATAAATAGGTCCTCAGTGTGTTGCTGCAGAAAAATCAAGAAAAATAGTAATAGCAGTAGCACTTTGACTTATATACCGCTTTACAGGGCTTTACAGCCTTCTCTAAGTGGTTTACAGAGTCAGCCTATGGCCCCAAACAATCTGGGTCCTCATTTTACCCTCGGAAGGAAGGATGGAAGACTGAGTCAACCTTAAAGCCAAGATTGAACTGCTGGCAGTTAGCAGAGTTAGCCTGCAATACTGCTTTCTAAGCACTGTGCCATTACCGCTCTGAAAAAAATAGCTTCCAATTCCAGTTTTCCTTGCTATAAAATGTTCTCTTCATTTAGGGTCATGGGGCTAAGTACACATTGATTTAAATCTAACCTATTTAGCACACCGATCCTTTTTCTATTCCTCTTAACTGTTTTTCTACCCTACAATTTCCTCCACTAGACAAAGAGTAAAAAGCCTCCATTGGCAACAATGGTGGCTCTTTTTATCTATTTAATTGAAATGAAGGGAAAGCAAGATTTTCTGGGGAAGGATTTAAAGGAAGGAAAGTTTAATTGGCCCATCCCTATTTATTTTTATTAGAATCTGGGTCAGACTCACAAAGCACAACTGCTGTAGAATGAAACTGAGAAAGAAGAGAGGCTTTATACCACATAATTAACACACTGCACCATATGACCCTTAGTGAATCAGGTAAGTATGCAATATTCACGCAAAAAAAGAAGAAGAAGTAAGGCTCAGAGCTTACTGTGAATAGGCTATTAATTTAGAGGCTCCTGGTTTCCACTTTTTCTGGTGTGTGTTTGTGTGTTTCTTTCAAATGCCATTTTATATGAAAGTGAAATAAGGAGATATTGGTTCAATAAACGTTGACATTTACCCACTCCTTTCCTTGCTAGAATATCTTTTGAGAAAGAAAATTTTGCAATTGGGGTTCCAAAGTCCAGCTAAGCCACGCACTGCTGCCAGCAGAGAGTGTTCAGATTATGACATAAAGCTAATCCATAGCGCGGGGCACATATAGACGGAATGCGCTGATATGCAAAAGTCAGGGATTGTCAACATGAACGCCCAAATGCCAGGCCTCCTGTGAACACAGATTCCGCAAATGAAATAAAAATATCACACTGCTCAATATTGAGGAAATGATTGACGTTTTTTGGAAGATTGACAACTCTTGCAAGACTCTCGGCTGACCTCTACAGTTCCGAGGAGTTATATCTCCTATCCTTAGGAGGACATGAAAGCAGAGGTGGGCTGCTACTGGTGCGGACTGGTTTGGATGACCTGGTAGTTACAGCTAGCGGCTGGGAGGGCACTATCACATCCTACATAATTGCCATGTTTTTTTTTAATTGAAAATTTTTGAAAAAAAAAATTTTTTTACAAATGTTTACCTCTCTCCCCCTACCCTCCCACCAAACCCCCCTGCCAACCTCCCCCCACCTGACTTCCCAGAACCAATACAGGGTATAAATCTTTAACAAAGATGTTCTAAAATAAACTTTAAAAAAGTTGGTATCATCTTTCATTTGAGCTTTAACTCCTCTTTGCTAGGCTAAGTCTAAATAGATTATAGCATTCCTTGTTTCTTCAGTCATAAACTATCTGGAATTTCTTGGTCCCGTATTTATTTTGAGTATAGTCAATCCATATAAACTCCAGTTTATATCTCTCATTTGAGTGGTCCTTGAGATATGCTGATATTTTAGCCATCTCTGCTAAGTTTGTTACTTTTAATGTCCATTCTTGAACAGTAGGCAAATCTTCCTTCTTCCAGTATTGCGCCACCAACAGTCTTGCTACCGTTATTAAATGCAAAATCAAGTTAATCTCTATAACTGTACAATCAGTAATTATACCTAACAAGAATAACTGAGGGGTAAACTTTATCCGTTTTTAAAGAACATTGTGCATAATCCACCATATTTTTATCCAAAATGCTTTAACCTTTTTACAAGTCCACCATAGATGATAGTATGTAGCATCGAGACAATCACATCTCCAGCATTTAGGTTGTAAATTTGGATACATACAGGCTATTTTTTTAGGATCTAAATGCCTATAATTGCCATGTTTTTGATGCCATGCGTATCAGTTGTGGGATTCAAAATTTTTACTACTGGGTCTGTGGGCGTGGCTTTGTGGGCGTGGTTTGCCTTTGTGGGCGTGGCAGGGGAAGGATACTGCAAAATCCCCATTCCCTCTCCATCCCGCTAACTTGCTTTCCAGCCCTCTTCTCCTTTTCATGGCAACAAAAGAAGATTAGCTGGGGGGCTGCGAGGCAGCAGGGACGGGGCGAGAACTGGCAAATAGGCGGGGGCCAGCTTATTTGCCGTTTCTCCGAACTACTTCAAATTTTTGCTAGCGGTTGTGCAGAGCTTGGTTAATTTTTGAAGACGTTTCATGACCCAACGAGGTAACATCTTCAGTGAGAGAAGGGAATAGGGTTTGCTTTCAATTTACGTACAGTAGCTTCACTGTCAGAATTAGCAGGGCCATTTTCGGAGACTTCAGCTTGTCCAGAATGCAGCCACGCGAGCGATCGTGGGTGCACCTCGGTTCACCCACATAACACCTATCCTCCGCGAGCTGCACTGGCTGCCTATTGGTCTTCGGATACGCTTCAAGGCGCTAGTCGTCACTTATAAAGCCCTTCATGGTATTGGACCTGGGTACTTGAGAGACCGCCTGATGCCAATTACCTCCACTAGACCAATTAGATCCCACAGATTAGGCCTCCTCCGAATTCCATCCACCGGCCAATGCCGACTGGCAACTATCCGAAGGAGAGCCTTCTCTGTGGCTGCTCCGACCCTCTGGAACGAACTCCCCATGGAGATTCGAACCCTCACCACCCTCCAGGCCTTCCGCAAAGCCCTTAAAACCTGGCTGTTCCGACAGGCCTGGGGCTAAAGAGCTTTTGCCCCCCCCCTCGAATGGTGTGGTTGTTGTGTGCTTTTAAATTGTGTATTGTTTTGTTTGTCTTTTTATCCCTTATCTGTATCTCCTTCCCTGACTTGGATTGTGAGCCGCCCTGAGTCCCCTCCGGGGAAAAGGGCGGCATATAAGTGCAATAAATTCAATTCAATTCATTTTCTCCTTGGACGTTCCTTGATTAAGCTTCCCTGCCCCTCCCACACCCCTTAGAAATGTGTTAGGCAGCAAAAAGACAAGGTGGCCTTTCATCTGTGCTTTGATTAAAAACTAATTAGAATCTAATCCAAGGGCTGAGGTCAAGCGTACCGCAACTTGTCTTATGTTGCCTGTATGAATAATTAGTCAAATTGTAGAAACTAGGTTCCAAAGGCTTTTCTTAAATGAGTTGTCCGTCATCTGGGTTATCAAGAAAATCTGTCCTCTCCACCTCTTTCATCCTGCAGAGCTATGTAATTCACACCGTATGTCTAGTCCCCCCCCCCGCTTTTTTTTCCTTTTACTCATACACGGGCTACATGTATAAATACGATGGATCTCCACCGGCTGTAGATAGATAGCTCTCCCCTAAAGCCATCTGTCATTGTAGGTGATGAGATTATAATTCATATTTGTGGCTGATGTGAAAAGATGGCTGTCTGCAAAGACAGATAAAGGACTCATCAGACTCATTGGGAGAAAACGAAGATTGCGAGAGAAAGTCATGAATTTATTATCAGGGAAACGGTAACTGTCACATGAAAGTCAAGGAAGAAGCTAACATAAATTTGGAAAAGGGGAAGAAAGAGTGTAAAATATTCAGTATGCCATATTGCGATGGAAATGTGGATCTGTCTGACTTAAAAACTGAAATCCAAATTTAGTCCTATCTGAGGAGGTTCTTTGAAATCACTTGGATTAGAATAGAATGACAGAGTGGGAAGGGACCTTGGAGGTCTTCTAGTCCAACCCCCTGCTTAGGCAGGAAACCCTACACCACTTCAGACAAATGGTTATCCAATCTCTTCTTAAAAACTTCCAGTGTTGGAGCGTTTACAACTTCTGGAGGCAAGGTGTTTCACTGATTCATTGTTCTCACTGTCAGGAAATTTCTAGCACTAACACTAGGACTTAGACTTATATTCCACTTCATAGTGCTTTTACAGCCCTCTCTAAGCAGTTACAGGGTCAGCCTATTGCCCCCAGCAATCTGGGTCCTCATTTTACCCACCTCAGAAGGATGGAAGAGTCAACCTTGAACCTGGTGAAATTTGAACTGCCAAATTGCAGTCAGCCAGCAGTCAGCAGAAGTAGCCTGCTGTACTGCACTCTAATCACTGCACCACCTCGACTCCTAAATTTCTCCTTAGTTCTAGGTTGCTTCTCTCCTTGATTAGTTTCCACCCATTGCTTCTTGGGTTTGTAGCCCAATTTTAATGGGTGTTGCATTCATTACTATGATCAAATGATTTAAGCATGCACATACATATCTCTGTGATGCATCGTCCACTCAACCTGGGTACTTGAGAGACCGCCTGCTGCCAATTGCCTCCAATAGACCGATCAGATCCCACAGATTAGGCCTCCTCCGAATTCCATCCGCCGGCCAATGCCGACTGGCGACTACCCGGAGGAGAGCCTTCTCTGTGGTTGCTCCGACCCTCTGGAACGAGCTCCCCGTGGAGATTTGAACCCTCACCACCCTCCAGGCCTTCCACAAAGCCCTTAAAACCTGGCTGTTCCGACAGGCCTGGGGCTAAAGAGTTTTTGCCCCCCTCCTCGAATGGTATGGTTGTTGTGTGTTTTTAAATTGTGTATTATGTTCGTCTTTTTATCCCCTGTCTGTACCCCCTTCCCTGACCAAATTGTGAGCCACCCTGAGTCCCCTTCGGGGAAAAGGGCGGCATATAAATGAAATAAATCCTAATCCTAATCCTAATGCCCAACAAATATTAGACTATACCCCCCATCATCCTGAGCCAGACTTTCACCACTGTGTTTCCACTGAATAGAATATTGCACAATAAAGATTCCAGAGCTGCATCTTTCCTTATCTGCATTATCCAGGTATGCTGTCAAATCTGCCTGCATCTGCCCATACCACCAGAATGATATTGTCAAATATTATAGCTAGAATCATGAAATAAGTGAAGATAAATCTTAATGAAGGTATTCAGTATATAGAATTTCAGGACTTCACATGGGTCTCTGTTGTGGCCCGGCAGTGGCCAGTGCAGCTGGCAGAAGAATCAGCCCCTGCGGAGGTTGGGGAGGAACATGGGCCAATCCTGGAATCTGGGGAAGGCTCTGATGAGGGCCCTGTGTCAGAGGCAGAGAGGGGGCCAGGGCCATGTGCCAGTTATCAGCTGCCTTCGGAGTCAGACATCAGTGAGGCAGATGAACAGCTGGAGCCTGTTCCTAGTGTGCACATGCGCAGAGTTGCCAAATGAAGGGAACAACTAAAGAACAGGGATCAGCTTGGGAGTAAGGCCACAGGTGGACAATGAATGGCCCCTTCAAAAGGAAATAAAAGAAGAGTGAACGGGGAGTGGAGTTTGCAGGAGACAATTAGTTTGCTTAATTGTTCTTGGTTCATGACCCTCCGAGACTCCTTGCCAAGTTTTGCAGATATTGGTCTGTCAGCTCTCCAAGCCAGATAAGGTCTGTGACTGTAAATCCCCCCCTTGAAAGACTTTGCTGGATATGAATGAACAGAATTCACAGCAAATTAATAAAAGGGTTTTTTGTCGGGACCAGGAGTTTGCTTCCTGCTCTTGGGAAGCCTTGGTCAAAACAGCCTCCATTGTCTATATTGATTACCCTCTGCTGTCCAGTTGTAAATGTTTGAGTCTTCTAAGCCAAGTCCCACACATCTTCATTTTTTTTTTCATAATCCACTTTGATCATGGATAAAATTCTCAGCCTCATTTATTGGCTACCAGAATCCCAAGAGCTCTAGAACAGCAGCTTTTAAAATTATAAGAGTTCTAGAATTCGTAGTCACCATCACTCTAGTCCTAGTCACTTCTGTCTTGATTATTGCAATGCACCCTACATGGGGCTGCCCTTGAAGAGCATCCAGAAGCTCCAATTGGTGCAAAATGCCTGGTTTTGTGCAGATCTTGGTATGGATATGTATCACCTCTCCTGCAGGAGATGCATTGGTTGACGATTTACTTCCAGGTGCAATTTAAGGCGTGGTTGTCACCTTTAAAGCCCTTCATGGCTTAGGACCGAGTTATCTGAGGGACCATCTCTTCCCGGTCACATCTACCTGACCCAGCAGAGTGGGGAGGCAAGGAATGTTGCAGGTCCCATCCCCGAGGGAGGTAAACCTAATGGGACCCAGAAGAAGGGCCTTCTCCGTGGTGGCTCCCTTTCTCTGAAACATCACCCCTCCCCCAGAGAGTAGAACGGCCCCCACTCTAACACTCTTCTGGAAGGCACTGAAGATCTGGTTCTGACAGCGGGCCTGGGGAACCCAGAGCGGGATGGAGCCCATTTGATGGCTTGTGTGATGTGTTGCTGCTGGGCTGGGGGGTTATTTTATTATCTTTTATTATTCATTTATTATATGATTCTCTCTTTTATTAGTTTTATTGTTTTTTTTAATATTGTTTTTTTTTAATATTCTTGTAAGCTGCCTTGAGTCGCCATGTACAAACTTTTCTTTTTAATTTGCCTCTTCAAAATCTTGGTGAGTCTGATAACTAAGAACTAAGAACTAAGAACTAAGAACTAAGAACTAAGAACTAAGAACTAAGAACTAAGAACTAAGAACTAAGAACTAAGAACTAAGAACTAAGAACTAAGAACTAAGAACTAAGAACTAAGAACTAAGAACTAACAACTAACAACTAACAACTAACAACTAACAACTAACAACTAACAACTAGGGAGCCGAGGTGGTGCAGTGGTTAAATGCAGCACTGCAGGCTACTTCAGCTGACTGCAGTTCTGCAGTTCGGCTGTTCAAATCTCACCAGCTCAAGGTTGACTCAGCCTTCCATCCTTCCGAGGTGGGTAAAATGAGGACCCGGATTGTTGTTGGGGGCAATATGCTGACTCTGTAAACCGCTTAGAGAGGGCTGAAAGCCCTATGAAGCGGTATATAAGTCTAACTGCTATTGCTATTGCTAACTAACAACTAACACAAACAACAAACAATAAACAACAAACAAATATTCTGACCATCCTAAACTCTGTTCTTCTTCTACTTCCTTTTCTTAAAAAAAAATCCCACTGAATTTTTCTGGCAGATGACAGGTCAGAGGTGGCATCAGCCTTATTATTCCTTTTAATTTGTCCCTTTCAGTTCTGATGTTCTGTTTATATTTTCAGATGTTGTTAATGGCTTTGAGTGCTCTGGTGGAGCTGAAAGGCAAGGCACAAATTGAATTAAAAAGAAAGAAAAAGAATATAATAAATGGAGCATCCGAGACGACAAGCTGTGCCTCTCAAGAATGGAGCTGCGGCAGTCACCCAATGGTCATAAGGCCTAACCCGAGGAATGCTATTAGCTTGCTTCTCTTCAAACTTCATTCAAAGGGACTCTAGGAGGGCCAGTCACTCTCTTTGAAAAGGGCTGACTATTGTTCTCTCACTCAGGGAAGTAAAGAAGTCAGAGATGCCTCTGTTTATTCATATCAGAAGCATCACCATTAAAATAAGGCATACTATATGACAGTGAGAGGGACGTGGTGGTTCAGTGGCTAAGATGCCAAGCTTGTCGATCAGAAGGTCGGCAGTTTGCCGGTTCAAATCCCCTAGTGCCGTATAGTGGAATGAGCTCCTGTGACGTGTCCCAGCTTCTGCCAACCTAGCAGTTCGAAAGCACATAAAATATGAAAAATAGGGACCACCTTTGGTGGGAAGGTAACAACATTCCATGCGCTTTCAGTGTTTAGTCATGCTGGCCACATGACCACAAAGACGTCTTCGGACAGCGCTGGCTCTTCGGCATTGAAATGGGGATAAGTACCATTCCCTAGAGTCGGGAACGACTAGCATGTATGTGCAAGGGGAGCTTTTACCTTTACTTTATAGTGATGGCTAACCTTTTTGTCCTCGCGTGCCAAAAGTGTGCAAGCGTGCACGACAGCACGCACATGCGTGCCCACACCCATAATAAAATGTGTGTGTGACCCCGCACACACCCCGGCCTCCTATGTATGTGTGTGCGATGCCTCTGTGTCCTATTTTGGGCATGGCAGGCCTCCCTGAAACCTCCTGGGACTTAAAAAGGGGCATGAGGGGCACGGCACACCCCCATGCTCCCCCCATGCATGCATACACTGTTACAGGTGTTATGTCAGCCTTGTATGCACCTTTATTCCTCTCTAGCATTCATCTCCATTGTTCAGTGATGCATTTCCTGCCTCTCTAGGATTTATCTCTATCTGCTCCTGTGATACACTTCCTGTTCCTGTTGAATGTATATAGTTATATTCTCAATGGCTTATGTAGTGTTTTGCAGAGACCCAAAAATCAGATGTTAGGTGGGAGGCATGCACATTCTTGGTGGAGTTCAGCTGGGAGCTTGCGTGCTGGCGGAGAAAGACCTCTTTGTGCCACCTGTGGCATGTGAGCCATAGGTTTGCCATCCTGGCTATATGACATAAAATTTAAAATGTAAAATACCAGGTTATAATGTGTACAAATGAAACAGATCTTACCCAGAAACTAGCAACATTAATTGCATTTTGTCACACTACCATGATGTCCTCAAGTATACACCGATCGGGACAGAAAACACAGATATACATAGGTATAGTTGTTTGCACATCACCACAATTGCAAAGAGCGGAAGCCCCCGGAGAGCCACATTTGTTCAGAGTGTCTCTGGACCTTGTTGTACCCATGTGCAGTCTATTCAGTGACTTCCATACTTCCCAGCTTTCCTCTGACCCAAGTGTCAGCTCCTCTGTTGGTTCCATCCAGTGTTACTTCTTTGTAGCTTTCACTGGTCCACTCTACTTTCAAATTCTCAAAGTCTTCCATCAACCTAAGAAAGCTTTTCCTGGATTTTAGTCTCTGCTGAGCTGATTGTAGGCCATGGAGAGGATGTTATCTAGGGATACCACTAATTAAAGATATACAAAACAGAGAGAGTCAGTAGGCTGTTCACATGACATCACCTCCTTTTCTAATTCACACGTTAGCTCTGAGTGTGTGGGAAGATTCTCAGACATCCAGGTCATGGTTGAACAGAACAATAAACAAAGTAACATTGTCATTCCATACATTACAGGACTATCAGAAAAGCTCAGGAGGATCTTCAGCCAACCCAATGTATGTGCACACTTCAAACCCAAGAATATACTATAGCAATAGCAGTTAGACTTATATACCGCTTCATAGGGCTTTCAGCCCTCTCTAAGCGGTTTAGAGAGTCAGCATATTGCCCCCAACAACAATTCGGGTCCTCATTTTACCCACCTCGGAAGGATGGAAGGCTGAGTCAACGCTGAGCCGGTGAGATTTGAACAGCTGAACTGCAGAACTGCAGTCAGCTGAAGTAGCCTACAGTGCTGCATTTAACCACTGCGCTCCTCGGCACTAAGACAGAACCTTGTTCACCCCAAGGATAAAGCACCCAGACACAAACTGAGAAATATGGTATATGCATCACAGTGCAGTGAGTACATTGGGGAAACAAAACAGCTACTTCATAAACATGTGGCACAACATAGGAGAACAAAACCATCAGGACTAGATTCAGCCATCCATCTGCATTTAAAAGACAAAGGCCACTTGTTTGAAGTCAGCATTTTGGATAAAAAGAACCACTGGTTTGAAAGAATAGTCAAAGAGGCCATCTACTGTATGTCAAAACGGAACAGCCTTCTCTCAACAGAAGGGGAAGGATATGACTTCATCTATCCCCAGTCTACAACACAGTCCTTTCAACAGTTCCAAGAAGTCTCCACACTCATTTGCACTACTCAGGTGAATCGGACAACACAGATAAACCTCCAGATGGCCTCAGGAATTCTCTAAAAGAATCCAAATGACCAGCTGTCTGCAATGGGTATAAATCCTTCCATTCCCCACTATCCAGTCAGAGGTGAAGAAGTTTCTTGAATGAGAAGCAAAAGGTCTTCAAAGAAAAACCAGAAAGTCCTGTTGCCTCTTGAAAAGAGCACCTTTGGGAGACATCAGCTGTGAGTGTCTGTTGGGCTTGACAATGAACAAGCTTCATGGCTACATGGAGATTTGAACCCAAGTCTCTTAATTCTAATCCACTTTGAATAGTAGCATCACGAATGGTGAAAACACCAAGTGCCTTTTCCTCTCCACCTAACCCTAATGATCCTTAGTTGTCAAGTTGTATGTGTGTTGGGGGGGGGGGATAATACATTTTCTTAAGATGAAAGGGAATCAAGTTAGAAAAGATTACATATTTACTTTGCATATATTCTCTATGGTTTATGTACAGTCCCTGGCAGAGGTGGGCTGCACATACGTTAACAACCGGTTCGCTGGAAATGTGAGCATGCGACTTTCCTTCCGCATTTTCATGCAAAAACAATCATCTCAGGTGGTTGTGGTGAGCAGATGAGTGCAGCAATCAGCTGGGCTGTGCAGGTGGGGAACAAAGCCGGAAAGTGAGATAAATAGCACAGGCTAGCTCCAGGGTGGGTGGGCAGGGCCGGCCAGTGGTGAGAACTACTAGTTCATCCAAACTGATCCGACAAGGCAGCACCCAATCACTGGTGTATGGCAGTGGTGGGTTCTGGATCCCGTTGCAACCGGTACGCTGTGATGGAGCTGGGCATCCATCTCAGACACATGTGGTGTGCAAGCATGCACACACCACTACCCTGTGGTGCTCCATCTGCTCAGCGGAGGTTGCACATGCACTGTACGCTGCGGGCTCATGCACAAATAGTCAGGTCGGCTTAAAAACAGGTAAGGCACAAGGGCAGGCGGGTGGGCTCAATGAAACACCATTCAGGTACGGTGTCCGCTGCTCCCAGCTGCCACTGGTACACTCGTACCAGAGTGTACCACCTGGAACCTACCACTGGTGTATGGGTAGTACCCGAAAAGCAGCATTATACAGTACATGGAATTGCAAGGGCTGCTGAAATGTTAATGATGATAATTGTAGGAATAAAGTGACTTGTGGCAAAACACTTCAGTTGCAGGGAACTCTGAACAGAAATTCAATTAATTGTCCCATTGCTGTATGTGTGTGAATGTGTTAGAGTGGGTGGGGGTTGGCATATACTTTATTCCTCTGTTTCAAAAGAGTTTTTTAAAAAATCAAGAAATCAAAAGAATAAGCAATGCTGGGGTTTTGTTAAACATTAGCAGGAGAGTGCTCAAGTCAAAGTACCAAAGCCTACAAAAGCACTTCATTATTCAAAAGATGCATTCATCCAACAATACAGAAAAATAGATTTGCTGATTTATGATGCTTCAGAGAGGGAGATGGGTAAACTAAGTGACTGAACAGAGACAGGCAAATAGGGAAAATAATGTTTTTGTAACTGCAATTTGCGAGATCAGGAAGTATGCAGTCAAAAAATATTATCACATGAGAAATGTGGGGGGAGGGAGGGAGGAAGATGGAAGGGAGGAGGATGGATGGATGGAAGGAAGGAATGAAGATTGATGAAGGGATGGAGGGATAGAGGAAGGAAGGGAGGGAGGAAGATCGAGGGAGTGAGTGAGTGAGGGAGGGAGGATGGAAGGATTGATGGAAGGAAGATCGAGGGACGGATGGATGGATGGAAGAAGGAAGAAAGAGAAAAGAAGGAAGGAAGGAGGGCGGGATGGAGGAAGGAAGAAAGAGAAAGGAAGGAAGGAAGGAAGGAAGGAAGGAAGGAAGGAAGGAAGGAAGGAAGGAAGGAAGGAAGTCAAAATCCTTGCCAACCCCTCATTCCCATTGAAATAAACTCCAACGTTATTCAGAATGGGTCAGAAAACAAGAAACCTGTGTCATGGTTAAAAGAACAGTTTAGGAAATCAGATGATGGATTTCAGCCCTAGGTTTTTAGGTGGGTAAAAGCTGATGGGGGAACTTGAACTTCCTTCCCTGTGTCATATCTCTTTCTCTGGAAAGGCCGCATTCTCTCCATGTAACCATTCCGAACCCTGAAGAGAACCCGAAGTAGCTTTGCAGCTTCGTTCCCGGCCATGGCGTCTAAAATGTGTTTTATCCTGCACAAGACTTTTGTGGGCCTCACCCTAGCATGGCATTGGAGCCAGATGAAAATTGATCACAGCCCACAGAAACAGTTAGCAAAGAGAGTGATCATGTGGAGTCTTTCTCGCTTGCGGTTAATGCAGGCGAGAAACCTGGTAAAGCAGGGCAGCATCTGGTCGCTGTCTATGGTCCTGGAATATATTTCATTTAGATGATGAATGGGCAGCTTCTCTGATGCTTCAGCCTGAGTAGAAAATTCATCTTACGCCATTGCTGTTTACTCACTAGGCATCTGGAGAGAAGGTCAGGACAAAGTCAATGTCTTCCTCTCTGTCAGAGAGGGTTTCTTCGAGTTCTTCTGGATTTTGGCTTCCCCTGACAGGCCAGAGAAAGTTCTCCTTTGTTACCCCTATTGAAATAGGAGGCATCACAGGAAATGTTAATGTTCCATTTAAGAACTGCAAGCTTTAATCCATTTCCACCTCAACTGACAGAAAGAATGTTTTGAAAGAGAGAGAGAGAGAGAAAAAGAGAGAGAGAGAGAGAGAGAGAGAGAGAGAGAGAGAGAGAATAAATGAATAAAGAAAGGAAAGGCAGGTAGAAGGAAGGAAGGAAAGGAAGGAAAGCTAGGCAGGCGGAAGGAAGGAAGGAAGGAAGGAAGGAAGGAAGGAAGGAGAAGGAAATAAAGAAAGGAAAGGAAGGAAGGCAGAAGGAAGGAAATAAGGAAGGAAGGAAAAGGAAAGAAAGAAAGGAAAGAAAGAAAGGAAAGAAAGGAAATAAAGAAAGGAAAGAAATGAAGGAATGGAAGGAAAAGGAAATAAAGAAAGGAAAGAAGGAAGGAAAGGAAGGAAGGAAGGAGGTTCCTTCTTTTGCTTATCTTTCATGCTCTGTTTTAAATTATTTTCATATATTTTGGTCTACAAAAGAGTGCATTAAAAAGATGAATCTAGTAAACACATGTACTTAGATGTTCCAAATGCTGTTTTCTGTTCCCTTGTGTATGACTTAGTTTATAGATAGAGAAGCTTTTGATAAAGTTAAAAAGGAAAGTGTTGTAAAAGCCTTCAAGGTTTGAAGGCCAAACCCATCTCATTCATCCCAGATCTGTAAATATTCTATTGCCATTGTGCAAGCTTTTATTATTGTTATTGTTGTTCATCCAAAGGGTGGGACATGGCAGACATGTAACATCAACTCTCAGTAATATTCAAGAATAGTTACCACATTTTTGAACTATAAAATGGCCCCCACTCTAATTTTGATTAAAATCCAGCCCCACGTGATTGAATGGATGATTTTATTTTAAATAATTGTATTTTTAATATTTTTTTATGTTTTTACTTTTGTTGTGAGCCGCCCAGAGTCCCTAGGGAGTGGGCGGCATACAAATCTTAATAAAGTTGCAAAGTAGCAAAGAGTAGACTAACAAAGAATAATATGAATACCTTTATTATGGGTGTTGTTTCCTTAATTTTATAAGAGGGTTTTTAAGTTCTTATGTCAAGCATAGACACACTGTCACATAATTTGATTGTTTTTGTTCCATATGAATTCCGCAAGGGAAAAAAACCCTATTGTTTTCTTAAAACCAACTTGCAATTGTTAATATTGATATTTTACATTTAATTTTCTTTCAGTTTTTTTCCTTTAAAACAAAATATAATTTAATGCATGATTGGCCTATGATTTTTTTAAAAGTCAAAATGTCATAATAGCAAAAATGAAGGATTTGAGCTGTGTATCAGTCCAGAATATCATCATTAATGTCAGCTGGCTTAAAAATATGGAGTTATAAAAATGTATAATAAGAGGTGGTGTGCAGCAGGTTCTGGAAAAACTGGTAGCAGAACTTTTGAGTAGTTCAGAGAACCAGTAAATACCACCTCTGACTGGCCCCGCCCCCATATATTTTCTGCCTCCCGAGTCCCAACTGATTGGGAGGGAATGGAGATTTTGCAATATCCTTCCTCTGGAATGGGGAGGGAATGGAGATTTTACGGATTTTACTTCCCCTGCCACGCCCACCAAGCCATGTTACACCCATCAAACCATGCCACACCCATCAAGCCAGGCCCACAGAACTGGTAGTAAAAAATAAATAAATTCCACCACTGGCCCAGAACATCATTATTAATGTCAGCTGGCTTAAAAATGTTGAGTTAGAAAAATGTATAGCCCTTTCCCTTTAAAACATATATAAACTTGCAAGCCTGCAAATCATAGTAAACAAATGTTCAGCCGCTTAATAAACATGTTCTCCTTTGGATGTCTTATTGAAAAAGGAAAAAAAAATGTCACTTGTGGTCTTACTTCCCACTAATATCTAACGAGTTTCATTTATTGAATTACGAATTATTATCCTGCAATATCTCACAAATAAGGCAATTAGAATTTAGAGGAAGCTCAAATTCATGCAAATCTCTCCTTCCCCCCCCTCTTCCCCTAACCCTCCGCTCTGGCTAGCTGTAAATTTGGGCTACTCTTAGATTAAATGCACGAAGCCGTTAATTCAGGCAAGGTAAAAAAAAAAGGCACCAAGCGGTTTGCTTAAATCAATATTTTAGAGTTGGCACTGAATGTGAAATTCATGCATTTCTCTTCATATAAATCCACTGGTGAGTTTGATTCTCTGTATATGCAAATGCGATAAAGCAAGAGGATGAAGGGGTGGATGGGAAACCTTCAGCTGGATCTTAATGTCTGAAACATGTTTGCTAAACCCGGCTAATTGGTGCTGCTTTGGGTTTTGAAAGAATTCCGCGGAGATTAACTCCTTTAAACCTCTTCATTGCAAATTCTGTGCCGTTATCAAAACATGCCTATCACACATCAGTGGCCCATGATGTCTAGTTTTGCGCTAGTTAAATTAATTCTCGGCATTCTCGGGGAAACTTGACTACCATGCAAAACACATTTGAAATTGCTTTCCTTCGGCCCTTCTCCGAATTGGCCACACTCGGAAAATATGAATAAGCAGCAACCATAGCTTTTAGCATTTTGTGGTAATATAGCGGGACATATTCCAAATCTTATCTTAAATTCCATATCAGCTTTTATAATTTGGCTATCCTCATTTGTTAGGGAAACTCAGGGCTCTTTTTTTAAAATAATAAAAGCAATTTAAAACTCATGTGGAAGAATATACATAAAGTCCCGTTAGGTCTGAAATAAGATTGCTTGGTGTATAAGTCTGTGCTAGTTTTTCAACAAGGAACTTCATTCATGAATGACATTATTATTGTTCCGACCTAGGCTTCCCAAGGCTTCATGAAGCAGAGTCCTCATCCCGATAAAACCTCTTTTATTTAGGTTAAAGGGAATTCCCCTCCAGCAAAGTCCCGGCCAACAGTCTTTCAAAAGATTGCACAACTACAGACCTTTATCAGGCTTGGAGAGCTGCCAGGCCGATATCTTCCAAACGCCACACTGTAGCAGCAATTACTTGGCAAGAAGTCAGGAACAGATCTTCACCCTAATGAATTGAATTAATTGTCTCCTGCAAACTCCCTTCCCCTTTTGCTCCTCTTTATTCCCTATGGGAGGGGCCATTCACACTCCACCTGTGCCTTTATTCCCGAGTCGACCCCTGTTCTTTAGTTGTTCCTTTCGTCTGGAAACTCTGTGCATGCGCACACTGGGAACAGGCTCCAGCTGTTTGTTTGCCTCACTCATGTCTGACTCTGAAGGCAGCTGATAACTGTCAGACAACCCTGGCCCCATCTCTGCCTCTGATGCAGAGCCTTCATCAATCAGAGCCTTCCCCAGACTCCAGAACTGGCCCATGTTCCTCCCCAACCTCCTCACTGTCTCACTGCCTGAGTCTGCTACCAGCTCTACTGGCTGCTGGCGGGCCACAACAATTATCTTGATGTGTGATGTGAACAAAACTCAGTAGGCTTTCATAGGACTAACATGGCCAGTTGGAGGTCATATGAACATACATGTATTGTTAGAAGATTGAGATAATTGGCAAAGTGAGTAATACCATTCAAATACCATGAGACACCATGGCATCTCAGGACGCAATGACAAGATTTTTAAGAATATGTTTGCTACTGTCTCCTTCCTAGGGCTAAGAAAAAGTGACTGCTCCAACATAACCCAGCTGTTTTCATGTCCAAGGTAGGACTAAAATTTACCATTTTTTATTTTCTTACTTGGTGCCTTTACGGCTACCATTGCATCAAACTATCTCTAATTGCACTAAAATAACTACATTATTGCTTTGGTTAACTTATCCAATAAGTTCGAATGTATCTATCATACAAGTAGTTATTTTAATGAAAGGAAGGACTAGTAGAGACATGATAGCATTGTTCCAATATCTCATGGGTTGCCACAAAGAAGAGGGAATCAAGCTATTCTCCAAAGAGGGAATCAAGCTATTCTCCAAAGCACCTTGAAAATATGTGTTTTCCAATGGTCTTAGGCGACCCCTGTGAAAGGGGTCGTGACCCACAGGTTGAGAACCACTGCTCTAGAAGGAGTGCAGAGAAGAGCAATGAAGATGATTGGGGGACTAGAGGTTCAAACATATAAAGAACAGTTGCTGGAATTGGGTATGTCTAGTTTGACAAAAAGAAGGATTAGGGGAGACATGATAGCAGTGTTCCAACATCTCAGGGGCTGCCACAAAGAAGAGGGAGTCAAGCTATTCTCCAAAGCACCTGAGGGTAGAACAAGAAGCAATGGGTGGAAAATAATCAAGGAGAGAAGCAATCTAGAACTAAGGAGGAATTTCCTGACAGTTAGAACAATTAATCAGTGGAACAACTTGCCTCCAGAAGTTGTGAATTCTTCAACACTGGAAGCTTTTAAGAAGATGTTGGATAACCATTTGTCTGAAGTGGTGTAGGGTTTCTTGCCTAAGCAGAGGGTTGGACTAGAAGACCTCCAAGGTCCCTTCCAACTCTGTTATTCTATTGCAAGTCCACTTAAAATGAATGAAGGAGAAACTTGCTCGAGTGCCCAATAAATGCCATCTTTAAGACATTCCATATCTTTGTTCCTAAACTCATATCATAAATAGTTAAGATGGGGAACTGATTTGCAGTAATATGGCATAGCTTTATGATTCTTGAAATAATGGAATGGGTACAATTTAGAGTATGTGTAATTTATTTAAGTGTTCCTGCTACGTTTGCTAATAGCAAGTAAACTAGCTATCAGCCAGTCAAATGAGCAAACAAGTCAAAATTCTATCTCACACACTGTTTAGGCTTGAATGACATTATAAAGTCATTAATGTCTATGTGCCACTCTTGTCAGGAGAGTAATAGGAATAAAAATGAGCAAACACTGCGAGCAGATGGCATTCACCTACAGGCTACACAGGAATGTCTTTATGAAATTGTTCGGCTAAGCTGAAAAATCTTGATATGCTGTAATGGGTTGGAAGGGATAAATCACTCAGCAACCTTGCATAGCCTTCCTTCTCTGGCCCATTCCATTGTTGACTCTGGCAACCAGCAAGGATTTCCATTAATGAAAACAAGCAGTCACAGTTCATTGCCCTACAGAGGTATCCAATGTTATTTTAGCGACTACAGGGCACTTTTTTTTTTCAAAGCTGGTGCTTGATAAGTTGGGCTGAAGTCATCAAGTTTTTGAGAAATCAAATGGCACCACCTGAATTAAGTGTGTCTCCATAACAGAGCCATCTGTTGTAATCTAGGCAAAAGGAACAGATGCAATGGTTCTGGTTTTTATTTTGCTTTGGCACTTGGCATGTGATTGTTGCTGTCTGTCAGCACAATCTTTACGGAAGATTCTTCACTTGTGAAAGTTTCCAAGTCTAGCTTTTGACTTCAACGAGCAGGACAGGTTTTCAGAACAGAAAAACACTGAGCGAGATAGCCCTTGGGGTATAAATTAGTTCTGCGAATCCAGGGCAAAGCATGGGCAATGCCAGAAACAGTGGCTATATTTTTTTTTCTCCATCGTACTCATCTCAATGTATAGAACTGATCTGGAAATAAATCACTTTGGTATTATTTCTTCTTCTTCTTCTTCTTCTTCTTCTTCTTCTTCTTCTTCTTCTTCTTCTTCTTCTTCTTCTTCTTCTCCTTCTCCTCCTCCTCCTCCTCCTCCTCCTCCTCCTCCTCCTCCTCCTCCTCCTCCTCCTCCTTCTCCTCATTTATTTATCATTTATTAATTTTTTAAAAAAATATTTATGGATTAATATGATTATTATTGCTATGAAACTAGTTGATACTTATTTCTCCTCCTCCTCCTCTTCTTTTATTTATTGTTTATTAATTATTATTTTTAAAGTTATTTATTATTTATTAAATTTTGCTATGAAATTAGTTGTACTTATTCTTTCTTTCTTTCTTTCTTTCTTCTTCTTCTTCTTCTTCTTCTTCTTCTTCTTCTTCTTCTTCTCCTCCTCCTCCTCCTCCTCCTTCTTCTCCTCATTTATTTTTCATTTATTAATTTTTTTAAAAATGTTTATGAATTATTATGATTATTATTGCTATGAAACTAGTTGATACTTATTTCTCCTCCTCCTCCTCTTCTTTTATTTATTGTTTATTAATTATTTTTTTAAAAGTTATTTATTATTTATTAAATTTTGCTATGAAATTAGTTGTACTTATTATTTCTTTCTTTCTTCTTCTTCTTCTTCTTCTTCTTCTTCTTCTTCTTCTTCTTCTTCTTCTTCTTCTTCTCCTCCTCCTCCTCCTCCTCCTCCTCCTTCTCCTTCTCCTTCTCCTTCTCTCCTCCTCCTCCTCCTCCTCTTCCTCCTCCTCTTCTCATGATTGATAGTCATGTCTCAGATTCTACCTGATTCTACCTTTCGGCACGCTTGCTATGTACTAAGCTGTCACATTTTGCTATTCAGCATTTCCGGTGAATCATTCTGCAAAATTACCTTTATGCCTTTCTAGAGCAAACTTCAATCACTCTGCCACCTGGACTGTCAAGTCAGAAAAGGGCTTACCTTGGCAGAAGATGGGTAGGAAGAAAGTTTAAATTGAAGTTCGCTCATATTTCTATTTCATTAAAAACAACACATCCCATCCTTTCTCTTCTATGAGCTCGAAATTGCTATACCAATCCCTTCTCTACTTTCATTCTAATTTTCAATAAATGCATGCAGTGATGAATAAAAGATTGTGATAACATAATCACACCTTCTTCCCACTGAGATCTATTATTCCCCCCTTCCACTTCACTGTCTCATCATGATTTGAACCCCCCTAAAGACTCTTACTTAAATGAACATGAAATACTTTTCTCTCTCCTGTCTTTTAACCAATGTACTGAGATCTGGGGACAATTGATACCAGCATGTCAGCAATGGCCAAAGCAGAAGATCAAGGAAGCAGATGGAAATGCATTTGATAGTAGCCTTTAGAGATGAATCAATTGATTTGGAAGCTGAGGGAAGAGGCAAAATAAATCACCAGCTATGCTAGTATTATATTAATAAGTAATAGTAGGAGAGGCTTCATTTAGCTCAGCAATAATATCTTTCCCTCTTTGGATTAGCATATATTGTGTAGAGCTTCACATTTTCAGGAAGGCTTGATTATTGATGAGGGGGGAAAACCAAAAGGCTCCTTAGGTAGCTCTAAATCACACAATGATATTCAGACACTGTTGAAATGAGAATTGTACTTTCTAAGGATTTAATAACCTGCACCTTAGTTGGTGCTTTTCATTTCATTCAAAGCCATTTCGTTTCATCTCGGGTTCTGGGGCAATGCAAGGCAATTCCCAAACCTTACCTGAAGTCAGGGGGAGCCTATAGTGGCTTCCAATAAGCTTCCAGGTGCAACCAAAAGTGATGGTGTCCGGCCTGCAGTCATCTTTTCTCTAGGATCTTTGGCCTACCACACTTTCTATTCTTCTACTATGCACTTTCTATTGTGGGAAAATAGCGGGGGGGGGGGGATTGTATTGAGTTAGATGCTATGTAGCCATAACAGCATTCTTTCTAGAAAGCCAAGGTCATCCTTTGTCTCTGCAACTGACCAGAACTGGATGGATTGAACTGCCAGCATTGCTCAGTGGTCATGTGATCAGGTGGGTGTGGCCAACTCAACATCACTCAGGTCAATGGTCACTTCGCCTTAGCTGTGACAGTGTAATAAGGGTTAACAAGAGAGGCAGCTTGGATAAGCAGGGCAATAAAGATTAGGCTAGAAACACCAGAATGTTTCCTTCTTGCCTTCCTTACAAGATTAGCCCTATAAAGTGAGAAAAAAAGAAAATAAGATTTCTTCCAACAACCGGTTCTCCTGACTACTTAGAAAGTTAACAACTGGTTCTCCCAAATAGGCTGGCTCAATCCCGCCACTGCATCAGCTCATCCAGTTCTGTTGGGAAACATCTCACGCCACACGGTGGCTCAGTGGCTAAGATGCTGAGCTTGTTGATCAGAAAGGTCAGCAGTTCAAATCCCTAGTACTGCATAACAGAGTGAGCTCCTGTTACTTGTCCTAGCTTCTGCCAACCTAACAGTTCAAAAACATTTAAAAATGCAAGTAGAAAAAAATAGGAACCACCTTTGATGGCATTCCATGTGCCTTCAGCGTTTAGTCATGCTGGCCTCATGATCACGGAGATGTCTTCGGACAGCGCTGGCTCTTTGGGTTTGAAACAGAGATGAACACCGCCTCCTAGAGTCAGGCATGACTATCACATATGTGCGAGGGGAACCTTTACCTTTACTTTTGTATCTAGACAACCACGTCTTGCTTTGACAAGAATAATTTCTTAGATCATCTTGAAGCATCCTCATTCTAATACCTTTTTCCTACTTCTTCCATATGCTCACATCTTCAGCAACTTGCCCTGTAAATAAAATTTCAGGGTATAAAATAAAATGATTTCCCAGCACTCTTTTTTTAACTTCCCATCTACTTTCTATTTCCATTTCTGCCTTTCTTCCCTCTTTCTTTGTTTTGGTGTTTGCACTGGAACTGGCTTCCCTACTTCCCAGCTTATATCTCTTTTCTTAATCATCTCCTCCCCAATGGTTTAGTTAAACTGTAAAGCTTTGGGGATCTTAAAGCATAATAATTACAGACTAGCAAATGTATTTCAGAATGCTAAGCTTCCTTCCATTCCCTCTCACCCAGAAATAGCTTTCAAGCATTTCCTACTGGGGGGAAAAGGGGGATTTGCTTACTTTTTGCTTATCCCATTCTTTGTCGGGAAAGACAGACCCTCTTATTAAATCACCCCAAATGGCAATGTTATTTACTTCTCTAATTCTGTTGCTATTCTTTCAAATGTGGGACATGGTGGCTCAGTGACTAAGATGCCCCACATTTGAGCTTGTCGATCAGAAAGGTTGGCAGTTTTACAGTTTGAATCCTACTGAACTCCGATTACTTGTCCCAGCTTCTGCCAACCTAGCAGTTCGAAAACATGTAAAAATGCAAGTAGAAAAATAGGAACCACCTTTGGTGGGAAGGTGTTGTGGCCCAGCAGGAGCCGTTGGAGCTGCCACCAGACTCCGACAGCGAGGGGCCCTATGAGTCAGTTCTGGAGGATGTGAAGGACCCTCGACAGGGTTCTGACTCCGAGCAGGGCGCAGAGAGACTGGTTGGCCACCAGGGGGCACCTGTGCCTTGGAGCAGTGGGGAGGAGACAAGGAAGTGTGATCCTGATGTCATGCATTGGAGCAGTGGGGAGGAGACAAGGGAGTTGGTCTTGGATGCCCGGCAACAGAGGGCTAATAGGCGTAAGGAGCAGTTACACAGTTACAGGAGATAATTGAACTCAGCTGGTGGTAATTAGGCTCCTCTCAAGACTATAAAAGGAATGACTTTCCACATGCTCGTTGCAGGAGTCAACATATTTACTAGAGCTGGAGAACTCTTGTGGCTAGCTTGGCAGGCTGGGTTGCTGCCAAGGTTAGTCTGTGCTGGATTGCTGCCAACATCTAGTCTGTGCTGGATTGCTGCCAATGTCTAGTCTGTGCTAGATTGCTGCCAAGGGCTAGTCTCTGTGTTAATAAATCCTTGAAGTATCTTTGTCTCAGTGTGCTTTGATGTGTGAAGAGGGGAGATCAGAACAGGAAGGTAACAGTGTTCTGTGCTCCTTCAGAATTTTAGTCATGCCAGCCAAATGATCACGGAAATGTCTTCAGACAGCGCTAGCTCTTAGGCTTTGAAACAAAGATGGGCACTGCCCCCTAGATTCGGGAACGACTAGCACATATGTGTGAGGGGAACCTTTATCTCTACCTTTATTTTTTCATATGGTATTGTGGTAGTTTCTTCCCTGAAGTGTCAGGAGGACTTAGATGCTAAATACATATCTGGCTAAAGGGAAAACATGGAGTTCATATCATGAGCCTTGGGTGTCAAACTCGATTACATTGAAAGCCACATCAGGGTTGTGTTTGACCTCAGAGAGCCAAGGAGCGCATGGCCAACAAAACATCACTCATGTCAGAGGCACCGGTTTGGGCCAAGCACTCTGCCAGCAAAATGCAGCCCTCCTGAGCTTTCTTTTCTCTGGCAGAGAATTGCAGGAGGCTGTCTCAGCCAAAAATGGAGTTCCTGAGCTCCATGGGCCATGGAGGCACCATGGGTCGGTCCGTCACTGTTCCCAAGGTGGTCCCACAGGCCAGATCTAAGCATCGTATGGGCCAGATCCAGCCCACAGGTCTTGAGTTTGATGCCCCTGGCCTAGCTGATATCATTGCATTATGGCATCCCACGTGCTAGATAACTAACACTTTGAAGGGGCTATGCTGTTCAGGGATGGGATCCTACCCATTTAACAACTGGTTCACTAAGCATGTGCATGAACAGTTTACAGAAAACTCACCTTCCACATTGCTGCTGGCAAGGAAAACAGTTGAGGCATTGATGAGCTGGGCTTCAGAAAAGGAAACATAGGTGAGTATAGCACAGGGGCAGGCAGGCCCACTTCAAAATTCGAGTGGATAGGTTTATAGTGGGAGAAACCTGCAGATAGTTAAACCCATTAAAGATCAATGCCAGCATCAAGATGGGCTTGGTAGGCAATGGAGATTTTTCAGTCCATCAACAATTCCTCTATAAAACATTATGTGTACCTCAAGTCCAGCCAAACCACTGACTACCCCAATGGGGGATAAAGATTTATGACAATTATGAATCAACATTGCAACAGGACATTCCATTTGCCATTTTCCCCATGTGGACCCTCACTCCAAGGACACAATTATATCTATGACTAATTTTAGAGGCAATGCGGAAGTATATTTTTTGAGGTGAACCTATATAAAGAGGATGGATGGATGGATGGATGCATGGATGCATGGATGGATGGATGGATGATACCTGGATAGATAGATGGATACATGAATGAGATAGCTAGATAGCTAGTTAACTAGATAATAGATAGATAGATTAGATAGATAGATAGATAGATAGATAGATAGATAGATAGATAGATAGATAGATAGATAGATAGATAGATAGATAGATAGATAGATAGATAGATAGATAGATATTAGATGATAATAGCTAGCTAGCTAGCTAGCTAGCTAGATAGCTAAGATAGATAGATAGATAGATAGATAGATAGATAGATAGATGATAGATAGATAGATAGATAGATAGATAGATAGATAGATAGATAGATAGATAGATAGATATTAGATGATAATAGCTAGCTAGCTAGCTAGCTAGATAGATAGCTAAGATAGATAGATAGATAGATAGATATATAGATAGATAGATAGATAGATAGATAGATAGATAGATAGATAGATAGATAGATAGATAGATAGATAGATATTAGATGATAATAGCTAGCTAGCTAGCTAGCTAGCTAGCTAGCTAGCTAGCTAGCTAGCTAGCTAGATAGATAGATAGATAGATAGATAGATAGATAGATAGATAGATAGATAGATAGATAGACAGACAGACAGACAGACAGAGACAGACAGACAGACAGACAGAGACAGACAGACAGACAGACAGAGTTAATATGATAATAGATAGCTAGATAGCTGATAGATAGATAGATAGATAGATAGATAGATAGATAGATAGATAGATAGATAGATAGATAGATAGATAGATAGATAGATAGATAGATATAGATTGGATGATAATAGATAGCTAGATAGCTAGATAATAGATAGATAGATAGATAGATAGATAGATAGATAGATAGATAGATAGATAGATAGATAGATGGATGGATGGATGGATGGATGGATGGATGGATGGATGGATGGATGGATGGATGGATGGATGGATAACAGATAATCAGGTAGGTAGGCAGGCAGACAGGCAGACAAGCAGACTCTAGACCATGGGTGTCAAACTCGTATCATCATGGCGTCATCACACGACGTATCGGGATTTCCCCCCCCCCCCTTCACTAAACTGGGCATGGCCAGTGTGTGACGCATCTGTGGTTTCGACAGCCCTGATCTAGACAGATAAATTAAACACGTTAAACATGTTAAAAAATAAAATACAAATAAAACCCGTATTATCTATATTAGTCTCTGTTAGTGTTTTTTAACAGAATAGCTTTCCGTCACTCATCTTTGTGGTGAAAATCTTAGCCTTTCCGAGCATTTTAAGAGAACACAAGAAAGTTAGTGGAAAACATAATCAGCTCTTTGAACCTGGATGACCCCGTCCCTCTCTTTCTGATAGTTCATTAGCTGTTTTTAAATGTTTCCTTTAAATGGTTGTTGTTCTTGTTTTATTATTAAAACAATTGCAAATCGATTTCTAATATGCTCTTGTCTATAATGGTTATATTTGCCTGGAGTTGAGCATATAAAACAGTTTGCTTACTTAATTAATTGCTAGTTCTGAAATAATGCATTCCAAAAATCGGTAGGGAACTGATTGCTAACTGTCCAATGGTTTCTTTCTTCTCTAAGTAGCAGTACCAGCACGATGGGAGGGCCCCTTCTAAGCACCAGATCCCAGCCTCTTTTCAGTCTAGCCACCATTCGAATTTCCTTGGATGTTTCTTATTGCCTTGAGCCCTTGAATGCAATGAATCTCCATGGCAAGTTCTCCAAGGCTGCTTTCTGTATTGTGCTCTCTCATTGTGTCACAACAAAGTTAACTTCTTTTTAGTTTAATCCCAATGTTTAATCATGTGCTCCCTCCTCCCTCCTTAGAATTTAAAATAACAGAGTTGGAAGGGACCTTGGAGGTCTTCTAGTCCAACCAGTTGTGAGATTCATTTTTTTTACTACCGGTTTTGTGGGCATGGCAGGGGAAGGATATTGCAAAATCCCCATTCCCTCCCACACACAAAATGTCTGCTACTGGTTCTCCAGAACCTGTCAGAACTGGCTGAATACCAACTCTGAGTCGAACCCTCTGCTTAGTCAGGAAACCCTACACCTCTTCAGACAAATGGTTATCCAACATCTTCTTAAAAATGTCCAGTGTTGGAGCATTCACAACTTCCGGAGGCAAGTTGATCCATTGATTAATTGTTCTAACTGTCAGGAATTTTTTTCTGAGTTCTAAATTGCTTCCTTGATTCATTTCCACCCATTGCTTCTTGTCCTGCCTTCAGGTGCTTTGGAGAATAGCTTGACTCCCTCTTCTTTGTGGCAGCCCCTGAGATATTGGAACACTGCTATCATGTCACCCCTAGTCCTTCTTTTCATTAAACTAGACATACCCAGTTCCTGCAACCCTTCTTCATATGTTCTTGTTTTCTCTGTCCTGGAAGAGCATTGGAAACTGATCCTGGGTACTAGTTTCTCACTTTCTCGCTCTCTCTTTCCCTCCCTCCCCCTCCCCCTCCTCCCTCTCCCTCTCTCTTCACGAGAACTGTCATTTTCTCTCCAGGTCTGTCTTACTCCAACATGACCTGAAAATGCTGTTCAAAAGCAAAATAACTTCTTTTAACCTCAAAATGTCCCAAAAGACATTTTGCATTTTTAGGAAGCAACTGGACTTTCTTCTTTTTTTTTTCTTTTGAAGATATTTCGCTTCTCATCCAAGATGTTTCTTCAGTTCTGACAGGATAGTAGGGAATTCTTCAAAAGGAAAAACAACAACAACAACAACAACAACAACAACAACAACAAGAAAGTCCAGTTGCCTCATGAAAAAGCACCTTTGGGACAACCATGATCAGGATGACTGAGAATCTCTACAGACCTTTAACCACAAAATGTAGTTACTTTAGCTTGTGCATTATAGTGAATAATCTAATGCAGAACAGGAAGTGAACAGGAGGCAATTCGGAAGGAACTCCATGTCTCTCTCTATGGAAATGGCTGTAATTCATATCACAAATTAAAAATCTGCCTTGACTGAATCTCTTGGTGACTACCTGGGCATCTTCACCTTCTTCCTTCAGGGGGAAACGACTGATGGAAGCACACCAGCCTATCATTGAGAGTTCGAAGACTTCAGTTAGTCCACAACGCAGCCGCGCGAGCTATTGTGGGTGCACCCAGGTACACCCACGTCACACCTATCCTCCGCGAGCTGCACTGACTACCCATTAGTCTCCGGATCCGCTTCAAGGTGCTGGTCGCTACCTATAAAGCCCTACATGGCATCGGACCTGGGTACCTGAGAGACCGCCTCCTGCTTATTACCTCCCATAGACCGATTAGATCTCACAGGTTAGGTCTCCTCCGGATTCCATCTGCCAGCCAATGTCAGCTGGCGACTCCCTGAGGGAGAGCCTTCTCTGTTGCAGCTCCAGCCCTCTGGAATGACCTCCCCGTGGAGATCCACACCCTTACTACCCTCCCGGCCTTCCGCAAAGCCACCAAGTCCTGGCTGCTCCAGCAGGCCGGGGCGCTTGTGAAATATCCAGCCCCACGGAAACTGTGAATGTTGCGTATTTTAAAGTGTTGTTTTGTTTATTATCCCCTTGCCTTGTTTATTGTAAGCCACCCGGAGTCCTTCGGGAGTGGGCGGCATACAAGACCAATAAACTCAAACTCAAACTCATTGAAGATTCAAAAAGAGGTGATATTGGCTGTTTTAGGAATGTATTTTGCTTCGATGAAGCACTTCTACACCAATAACACAAACAAACCTACATAGTGAAAGAAATGCAATTAACTTTTTCAAGTATCAAATACTTACGAATTATTACTACTGGCAGTTAGTATAATGTGATAGTCACAGATGCTTCACCATGATGCGGATGGATGGATGTCAATTCAAGCCATTGCTTGCCCTGTTTCATCTGGGCACATCTACAGATTCAAAGAACGTTCCTGTATGGTCAATTCACAATGCTACCTTAAATAATCTATGAATAGATTGCTGCCAAATCCTTGCTATGATCTATGCACTGGAGATGTTAATTACCCCATCCTGCAAATCTAAATTATGCTGGAGAACTCTACTGTATTCCACATCCTTGAATAAACAAACTTCAATCAGTCTGAAGCTTTCAGATACATTCAGGTTGACAGCGATGGGGGGGAAAACGAAGAGAAATTTGAATATCTTCAAAAGGCACGCTGACCTTGAAATCTTCCCAAACTTTAAAGAATCAACACAAGTAATTAGTATTTTAAAAGAGTGATATGTTTGAATGGGCCTGCAGCAAGATTATCTTCAAGTGTAAATATTCATGATGAAGTTTTTCATCTCACCAGAACACTCCTCCTAAAAATTTGATTGCCTCGTCAAAGCATTCATAGTTTTGGCTGCAGTTGGAGTAAAATAGGAAGGGCTGTGTTTGATCGATCAGCAATGTATTTCAAAGTACAGAAGACAGACTTCCCTGTTGCTATAGCTTGATAGCGCAAAATTGTCAACTCTAATGATGAACCCTAGGAATAAAACAGTTGGATCATCAACTCATCAGAGTTTTCAAGATTAATCAATAATCAATAATTGTGGCAAGTTTCTTTTGGAAACAAGAAGTTCCATTGGGCAGGGGAACTATTCAAAGCCTTGACGATATTCAAGTTTCAATTTGTTAATAAATAATACCTCCATGAACCCCACCCCATCACCATCAAGCAATGATAACTTGCAAATGTTGAAAAATCTACAAAAAGAGTAACAGAATAACAGAGGTGGAAGGAATCTTCGAAGTCTTCAATCTTGGAGAACTCTACTCTACTCTACTCTACTCTACTCTACTCTACTCTACTCTACTCTACTCTACTCTACTCTACTCTACTCTACTCTACTCTACTCTACTCTACTCTACTCCACTCCACTCCACTCCACCCCACCCCACCCCACCCCACCCCACCCCACCCCACCCCACCCTACCCTACTCTACTCTACTCTACTCTACTCTACTCTACTCTACTCTACTTTATTCTATTCTAGTTCAATCCCCTGCTCAAGCAGGAGACCATTTCAAACAAATGGTCTCTTTTTAAAAGCTGGCACAACTTCTGAAAACAAGACATTCCACTGGATTATTATTCTCACTTTCAGGAATTTTTTTCTTAACACTTCTTTCCTTGATTAGTTTCCAAGCATTGATTCTTCTCCTGCGTTCTGATGCTTTAGAAAATAGGTTGACTCTGTTTCTTTGTGGCAGACCCTCAAATATTGGAATACTGCTATCATATCACCCCTAGTCCTTCTTTTCACTAGACTAGGCATATCCAATTCTTGCAACTGTTCTTCATATGTGTTAGCCTCCAGTCCCCTAATCATCTTTGTTTCTCTTCTCTACATTCTTTCCAGAGTCTCAACATCTTTTTTATATTTTGGTGACTGGATACAGTATTTCAAGGGTGGTCTTACCAAGGTCTTATAAAATGGTTCTAACACTTCATGTGATCTTGATTCTATCCCTCTGTTGATTCATCCTAGGATTGCATTGGGTTTTTGTTTTTTTTTGGTGGCTGTAGCACACAGCTTGCTGATATTTCTGTCCTAAGTGGAAAACCTCACTTTTCTCTACATCGAATTTCATTTTATTTGATAGGGCCCAGTGCTCAAGTCTGTGGAGATCTATCTGGATCTTGAACCTATTTTCTGGAACGTTGGCATTCCTGCCAGAGTCCACAGTCATTCCCCAGCAACCAGTATTTTTTGTGTGTTTGTTTTAAAGATGAGAATCCCACTCTCATTTTTAAATACATAGTTGTCACAGGGGACAAGGCTGAACTTAGAGGGGAGATTAGTCCAGTTTGGTGCTGGAGTTGAACTTGAAATTCTAAGTGGGTTGAAATGTTGCAGAGAATCAAGAGATAGGACTGCAAGAATCAAGATAAGCTTTATTTTGGCCAAAAGGTCCAGACAGAGGTAACAATTTCTAACATCTGGACAAAAACCTATAGAAAAGACAGTAAGTTTTATACCTTTCTAAGAGCAACATACACGGAAGTGCTTAACTTCACTTCTTACTGGTTACCTTGAGGAAAGAGCCTTATAAGTAGATAGGGTCTTACTTTTCCTTCTCCAGTACTGACTACGTGTCTCCAAGTGAACTTTAGCTGAACCTTGTGGTTTTGTGAGAACTATTGAACTCTGCAGTTAGGCACTCTCTTCCTGTTCTTTTGCAAGTTGCAACTCTGCCTATGTGGTCTTTTAATATACAAGTAAAGGGGCCCCGAGAGGCTGTCCAGCCTGACCCAGTAAGTTCACTCTTAATGTCCAAATCTCACTTTACGTCTTACTTTAGCACCTAATTAGCAAAGGTGAGAATCAGCCGGTTTGTACCGGTTCGGGAGAACCAGATGTTAATTTTGCATCCTGTTCACTGAACTGGTTGTTACAAGGACTGGCTGGCCATGCCCCTCCCCTCCCAGGAGTCTCCACATGGCCCATTCATCATGCCAGGCAAGTGCAGGGCCTGTGCAGAGGGTCTGGGAGAGCAAAACATGGGCCTCCGGGAAATCCAGAAACAGGCCCATATCCAGCCTCTGTAGGGAGCCCTGGGAGGCCATTTTTGGCCTCCTGGTGGCTTAAGGAAAGTCTATGGAGCTTGGGGAGGGCAACCCCACTCCTGCTGTGGTGCAGGAGGCCAAGTAGGCCATGCCCACCATGGCCATGCCCAGCCAGCAACCGGGCAGAGAACCAATTGCTAACATTTTTCAATCCCACCCCCTGCTTATTAGTGCTTGGAAAGATGATCATAGGCTGGACTGGAGAATTGGATAGCTATCCAGCGGTAAATCATTTCCATATTTTTGACAAGAACCGATCACAACCATAAAGTCAACAGAACCTGAGGTCCTTTTGAAAGAGACTTCATCTTTCAACGAGGTGCACAACAGATATTCTAAGACACGTAGATACACTTTTGGCTGAGTCAGTCTATACTGTGGCTGCCAGCATTAGAATCCAGAAAAAAAACAGGTTTTTTTTTTTTAGAAATACAAGAAGGAAAGTCCAACAAAGCAATACCAATAGCAATAACACTTAGACTTACATACTGCTTTACGGTGTTTTACAGCCCTCTCTAAGCAGTTTACAGAGTTAGCGTATTGCCCCCAACAATTTGCGTCCTCATTTTACCCACCTCGGAAGGATGGAAGGGCTTGAGTCAACCTTGACCCTGGTGGGATTTGAACTGCCAAATTGCAGGTAGCTGGCAGGCAGCAGAAGTACCCTGTAGTACTGCACTCTAACCACTGCACCACCGTCACTCAAAAATAAAAAAATTAAAAAAAGCCAGAGAGATGGACCTATCTCCATCTACATACACATGGAGAAAACTAGGGTGACCTTTCCTGCTCCCCAGGCAAACTTTGAATTTTTTGTCTTTTCTCCCCACTTTTCTATCCCGTTCACTATTTCTTAAGCTGAGAAGAATCACTGAAGAGGGATTCTTGCAGTGGTGGGTTTCAAAAATTTTTGGAACGTCTTCTGTAGGTGTGGCATGCTTTGCGGTTCACTGGTGGAACCTCTTCTAACCGATTCGGTAGACTTGATGAACCGGTTCTACCGAACTGGTGAGAACTGGTAGGAATTCACCTCTGGATTCTTGAGTTTCCAGAATAAATAGACTGACTGAGATTTCTAGACAAGCTGGTTCAACCGAGGTCATTACTTTTATTCTCGACATAACAGCACCTGAATCCATGCATTCTTTTTTTAAAAAAATGTGCATGTTTTCTATCAATAACTCATATTGTAAACGAAAAGGACCTATGGAAATGTTATGGCGCGTTATGTTGACAGAATGCAGGAACTTGAACAATGTACCTATGCTTAATAAACCTCTCTTCCCGGATTAGATTGATTCATAATATTTAGCAAATGTATTGGGAGAAACATCCCTTCCTTTTATTAACTTAAAAGGTATTTTGCTGTCTTTCTGACGTAAAGCTCTGGCAGGATCTAATTCATGAATATTTCAAATGACAGGTTATCCTTGAACATCAAATCAACGTCTGGTGAAAACATGGAAGTTGAAAAAAAAAAGAGAATGATTAAAGACATGATGAAATGGTTAATAAATATATATATTCCAGAGGTTTTTTTTCCCCTATTTGAAAAAAAGGTAGGGGTTTTTTTTGGAGGGGGGATTAAATGGAAATGGAGCTCATTGGAGCCAGTTTTTTAAATATGACACTAATTTGCATACTTTCAATCATCAAGTACGTTGTATTGTATTGTATTTGGTTTATTTGTATGCCGCCCTTCTCCAGGAGGGACTCAGGGCGGCGAACAACTCAGGGGGGAAAGGGAACATAAACAACAATACACATAATTAAAATACACGAAAATCACACAGCCATACCAGTCGAGAGGGGAGGGGAACTCATCAACCCCAGGCCTGCCGGCACAGCCAGGTTTTGACGGCTTTCCAGAAGGCCTGGAGAGAGATGAGGGTCCAGATCTCCGTGGGGAGTTCATTCCAAAGGGCCGGAGCTGCTACAGAGAAGGCCCTCCCCCGGGTAGTAGCCAGATGGCATTGGCTGGTGGACAGAACCCGGAGGAGGTCGACCCTGTGAGATCTGACGGATCTTTGGGAGGTAATTGGCAGCAGGCGGTCTCTCAAGTACCCAGGTCCAAGTACGTTATCTTGGAAATTTTGTGTATTATTGTAAGAGAAATGTCTATGGAGATTCTCAGTCATCCAGGTCTTGGTTGTCTCCAATGTGCTTTTTTCAAGAGGCATCTGGACTTTCTGGTTTTTCTTTGAAGACATTTCACTTCTCATTCAAGAAGCTTCTTCAACTATGATTGGAATCCTTCCATTCCCCACCATCAGAGCTGAAGAAGCTTCTTGGATGAGAAGCGAAATGTCTTCCAATGAAAAACCAGAAAGTCCAGTTGCCTCTTGAAAAAAGCACCTTTGGGACTACTGTAAGAGAAGAAGTAACAGAACCTGGGGGTGGAATGAAAAGAGGGATCAGCCTAGAATTCTTATGTAGCCACAAGCAGAGTCCAATCCCCCTCAAATTCCATTGACCCTTATTTATCTCCAGGCCAGGTGATAACCATTAGTTGAGAAGATTCATGTGTATAGATTTTTAGAAATAAATCAGTTTCATTGGACCTTGACATGTGGACCTGGTGTTTTGCACCTCACAATTACCTGCACACACATACAGACACACCCACGCACAAACTAACTCTCTGTTTATGATATAAAAATTAGCAAATAATCATAACCTAGAAATGCTTTCTTCCAGGTGAAGGAAAAGACTGCCAGAGATGTATCTGACACAAAGCACTCTCTAATCAAAGGTTATCTCAGCTTTTATAGAATCAATAATATTTTCTTCCCCTTTCCCAACACCAAAGAAATTGTGGTGCCCCACCAGCAGAACTGGAGGCAGATTCAGACAGTGAAGAGATTGGGGAGGAACATGGGACAGTCATGGAGTCTGGGGGAGGCTCTGATGAGGGCTCTGTGTTGGAGGCAGAGAGGGGGCCAGATCCTCATGCCAGTTATTAGCTTCCTTCAGAGTCAGACATCAGAGAGGAAGATGAACAGCTGGAGCCTGTTCCCTGTATGCACATTTGCAGAGTTGCCAGATAAAGGGAACAGCTAAAGAACAGGGATCGACTTGGGAATAGGAAACAAAAGAGGAATGAGAGGGGAGTGGATTTTGCAGAGGACAATTGGTTCATGAGTCTCCTTGCCGAGTTCTGCAGATATCGGCCTGGCAGCTCTCCAAGCCAGATAAGGTCTGTGACTGTAAATCCTCCCTTGAAAGACTTTGCTGGATGTGAATGAGAAGAATCCACAGTAAATTAATAAAAGGGTTTTTTGTCGGGACAGAGAGTTTGCTTCAGGCTCTTGGGAAGCCTAGGTCAGAACAGAAATAAGCAAAACTGTTGAAGATGACAGTGCCAACTGAGCTATTGCGCTACTAGGGATCCATGGCCACCATCCTCCTCTTGGTGACCTCTTCCAAGCATTCCAGGTGTTTCCTGGAGATGTTACCAATCTAGTTGTGACCTTGAGACCCCTTTTGGTTTCAAGAGCAGATTTCTAGTCATGGAACTGAGTTGGTTTCCTACTGGCTTCTAAAGTCTTGGTTGATCCTACCATCAGCTCTCTTAAAAGCTTACTTTATTTAACAGATTAGCAGAGTTGGAAAGGGACCTTGCAAGAAACCCTATACCATTTCTGACCAATGGCAGTCCAGTCTCTTCTTGAAAGCCTCCAGTGATGAACCTCCCACAACTTCTGAAGGCAACTTCTGTTCCATTGGATGATTGTTCTCACAGTCAGAATTTTTTTCCCTTATTTCTAGGTTGAATGTCTCCTTGATCAGTTTCCATCCATTATTCTTTGTCGGACTTTCAGTTGCTTTTGGAAATAGCTTGACCCCTTCCTCTGCGCGACATCCCCTCAAATATTGGAAAACTGCTATCATGTCTCCCCTGGTCCTTCTCTTCATTTGACTAGCCATGCCCAGTTCCTGTAACTGTTCTTCATGTATTTTAGCCTCCAGTCCTCCTGATCATCTTTGTTGCTCTTCTCTGATACTCCAGAGTATCCACATCTTTTTTTATAGTGTGGTGATCAAAACTGGATGCAGTATTCTAGAGGTAGTCTTACTTTATAGAGTGGCATCCGATCATCAACATTTCATCCATTTGAGAACTACAGCAGCAACATGAAGGAAGTGAAAGGTTTGTGTTAAGCAAATGTGACATTGTTGTAGTTTACCTTTCTTGTGCTTCTAACATTGGTTTTATTGGATCATTGCAAGTTGTCCAAGAGCCATTAACATTGGCACCTACACTTCCTTAATAAAAATATTCAGAGGTTTATATAAATTATATTCCTTATGCAAAAGAGGCATATCAGACCTGGCACTAGCAGAACCATGTTATAAGGTCATACTAATCCAATTATACCTAGCATTAATTTAAATTTCTCTCGGTTTGTTTACTTTTTATGTTCTGCATTTTAATTATTATTACTTGCCTTCCTTACCCAGATGACCAGAAAGGTAGGGTATAAATTGAAGAAATAAAGATAAACCTATCAATTCTTTATGCTTCTAGGGGTAAAATTGTGGAACACTAAATGAAAATACACACACACATAGACCTACATTAAATTTGAATTTGCTGGAACTTGCTTGAGAAGTGGATGCAATAGTGCTGTGTCTCTTTTAGGATTTCACGAAAATCAAAGAAGTCTTTACATAGAATAGAATACAGAATAGAGAGTTGGAGGTCTTCTAGTCCAACTCCATGCTTTAGTTGGAGATCCTATGCCATTCAGGTCAAATGATTGTCCAATTTCTTCTTAAAAAGATCCAGTGATGGAGCACTCACAATTTTGGGAGGCAACCCTTCTTTCAATTGGTAGAATAGTCTGAAGTTATGTTGAAGTTACACATGTGGAACTTGCTCAGATGCAGATACAATTTTAGAATATTGGTGAAACTAATGCCATCATGCTACCTAGAGAGGAAAGGGACATTTTTTAAAAAGATCACTAATCACTAATAGCTATGTTTATTTCTGTTTGAATAGCATGAAGGTATCTCTGGATTCAGGGTCATGATGGCTCAGTGGCTAAGATGCTGAGCTTGTCGATCAGAAAAGTTGGCAGTTTGGCAGTTCGAATCCCTAGCGCTGCATAACGG
This sequence comes from Thamnophis sirtalis, assembly GCF_051295495.1. Taxonomy (NCBI): domain Eukaryota; kingdom Metazoa; phylum Chordata; class Lepidosauria; order Squamata; family Natricidae; genus Thamnophis; species Thamnophis sirtalis. Next base: position 9,792,446 of record NW_028261392.1, read on the forward strand.
AGTGAGCTCCCATTACTTGTCCCAGCTTCTGCCAATCTAGCAGTTCAAAAGCATGTAAAAATGCAAGTAGAAAAATAGGAACCATCTTTTGTGGGAAGGTAACAGCGTTCCATTAACCTATGCTGGCCACAGGACCATGGAGATGTCTTCGGACAGTGCTGGTTCTTCGGCTTTGAAACAGAAATGAGCACTACCCCCTAGAGTTGGGAACGACTAGCACACATGTTTGAGTGGAACCTTTACTTATCTCTGGATAGGAGTAACATTCAAATTACTTCCCATTAACATTGAATAGTTGATACTTACTCCCTTAATTTCATGTTGAAATAAAAAAAAAGTGAAAATCCATACATGTTTTCATGAAGACTTCATGTAATATTTTTATTTATCCTTCCAAAGTCAGTAATATGAGGACCCAGATTGTTGGGGGCAATATTTTTAAGAAGAGACTGGATAGTCACTTTTATGAAACTGTATAGGATCTCCTGCTTGAGCAGAGGGCTGGGTTAGAAAACCCCCAAGGTCACTTCCATCTCTATTCTGATTGATTGATGTTGAATTTGTAAACCACTTAGAGAGGGCCTGCAAAGCACTATGAAGCACTATATAAGTAGATGCTATTGCTATTGCTATATTTTTGAATTCTCCCCTTTTTTTTCTAAAGCATTGTAAAATTATTCTATTTTCCCTTTGTTATTTGTTCTGAATGGGTTTCATTAATATAGTGTTGCCATTTTGACCCACAGTTTCATCATCTGTTTAAAACAAGATAAGTAGCATTGCATCATTTGGAGAGTTGCAAATACTTCTAATCTTCTTTTCCTTTGACAGTATATGGGGTTGGCCAAAAAAATAATATATATATGAGGTGGGTGGAACTTATTTATTTCTTATATTTGTTAAAGTATTACTGGTATATTGTTGGAATTGATCCCACATTGTAAAAACTAACAAGCCAACTGAACAAGATAAGCTTCAGAATAGCTGAAGGGTTATAAGCAGCACAAACAATCGTAGAAAACTAGACAATAATTTCTCCAGCAGTAATGATTTCTTGAATAAACAAACCAGGCAGTTGATTTAATTAGCCAGTGCTTGGAAGAGATTGACTTGATAACTATATTTTTTTTGAACTCCAGATCACAAAACAATCTATATCTTTTCCTTAACGCAATTATAAATAAAGCTGGGAGTGAGGGGGGAGAAAATGGCAACTTAGGAGGGAAATCCTCTTGACTAGTCAACTTTCTTAAGATTTTGCATTGTAGAAAAAACATGTAACGTGATTCAGATTGGACTATCCAAAAAGAAAGGAGTATTAATTAGAAAATTAGCGTGCCCTCGTGAAGTGTAGAGCCAACGGAGACATTCACACGTGCCCAATTTCTAGCAGGCTTTGACTGAGATAGTTTACTGTTCCAAAACTAGTTGAAATTTAAAAGTATCAAATCTCCTCTCGAGACAGGCATGGCGTTTTCTCTGTGCCTTACAATTGTTTTGCTTAGCTCTGGGTTAACCTGTTGCCTTGTCATTCATCCCTGCACTCTGCAGCCTTGCCAGATGAATGTTTCCTATCAGACATCAACAGTTGGAGACTGCTGGGCCTGTCCCAAGTTATGTCAGGTGGATGGAAACCAGCTGGCAATTCTCTCTTTCTCTTTGGGTATAAGTTGAGGTTTCGTATCCAGATTTGTTCATGTGTGGACATGTTGGTGTGTTGAAACTCATTCCCTGATGATCATCCCTGCATGCTTCTTGTCAACAGTGCGGAATTTGTTTAGGTTTTCTGCTGGGATTTAAAAAAAAAGAAATTGTGATTTTGTGATGGGGTTGTTATCCAAGGACTACTAGTACTAAACCTTGCTTAGGGTTTTTGAGATCAGCCAAGATTACCTGCTGTTTCTTGCTAAGCACCATTTAGTGACCATTATCCTCTTAAAAGGTCATTCTTGTATGGCAGGATATCTTCCACCCAGAGCTTGTCCAGGGAGTAAAAAGACAAGTTTGCCTCACACACTGTTGTATTGTTGAAGGTCAGAAATTCTGTCCCACAACCTTGTCTAAATATGAGGTTGCAAAATATCTCCTTTGAGCTGTAATAATGCCAGAGTAGAAAGTTATAAAAATAACTAAACTGACAGTACCAAATCAGCATATTCAGAACCTAGGAAAACTCCTTAGGGGAGCTGTGTTTTCAGAGTGGAGTCTTTTTTTAAAAAATGAAAAAGACAAAGTTTGCTATTCGAACCTAACTTCATACCTCTGCAGATCTCAATTTCTCTCACACACACACTCCCTCCCTCCCTCTCCCCCCTCTCTCTCCTCCCTCCCTCTCCCCCCTCTCTCTCCTCCCTCCCTCTCCCCCTCTCTCTATCCGTATCTCTCTATCAATCTATCATGTATCTCTATCACCACCTGTCTATTAATATCATTTGTCTATCTCTCTCTCTCTTCTCTCTCATCTATCATCTATCTATCTATCTATCTATCTATCTATCTATCTATCTATCTATCCATCCATCCATCCATCCATCCATCCATCCATCCATCCATCTATCATCTATCATCTATCATCTATCATCTATCATCTATCTATCTATCTATCTATCTATCTATCTATCTATCTATCTATCTATCTATCTATCTATCTATCATCTATCTATCATCTATCTATCTATCTATCTATCATCTATCTATCTATCTATCTATCTATCTATCTATCTATACATCATCTATCTATCTATCATCTATCTATCTATCATCTATCATCTATCATCTATCTATCATCTATCTATCTATCTATCTATCTATCTATCTATCTATCTATCTATCTATCATCTATTTATCTATCATCTATCTATCATCTATCCATCATCTATCATTATCTATCTATCTATCTATCTATCTATCTATCTATCTATCTATCTATCTATCTATCTATCTATCTATCTATCTATCTATCTATCTATTCATCCATCCAGCCATCCATCCAGCCATCCAGCCATCCATCCAGCCATCCATCCATCTATCATCAATCTTTGTCTCTTTAGGATTCATATCAATCATTGCTTAAATAGCTTTCAGATTTTTACTTAGTTATTTTGTAAGCTATTTTAAGAACTCTATAGGCCAGTTTTACAATGCAACTTCATTTATATCAGTCTTCCTTTCTTATTCTTCTGCCTATAAAACACTATTTTTTTCTATTTCTTTGTTTCACACTTGGAAACCCGAGAGAATAAATTAACAGTTGATCTTAGTCAATGTGAATCAGGATTAATAAGTATTCAGCTATCATTTTCCTTCCAGTAACGGTAAATTTACATGCTCGTGCATACAATGGACACTGCAATGCAGAAAGAAATTTGACGTGATGTGTGGGAAAACTCCAGCTGGCATTTGATTGATAGATTATACACTTGTCATAAAAAGGGGTCAAGAGAGCACAGAAATTAATTTAGATAAATACAAGGTAATAATACACTTAGGGAAATGTGATACTAAGCCAGAGTGCAAAATTGGCTAATGCTAGTTCACGAGGCAGAATAAGCAAGATACTTAACAAAAAAGCCAGTTGTTATTAAAAATAATTAATGGGGTTTGTTATATTGATAGCTACCTATGTAAATTAGACTGATCTGCACCAGCATAAAATTATTAATAGGTTCTGTATGTTTTCTTGTTTCTTTGATTCTGAAGGCCAAAGAGAAAAAAAATATGCTTATCTATTATGATGGGATAAGTGTGGCCTTGGTAAGTCTCCATTTCTTTTTATTTTTTATATTTTTTATATTAATATAGATAAAAAGAACAACATGTTCAAAATCCATATAAACAGTGTGTTGTCTGGTTACAATTCTTTTGCGTAACAGTCATCATAGTAACAATAATAGCATTCTCCAATAGTAATCTCATAACAGTGCTTTTCCCTCATGATACATACACACACACACACACACACACACACACACACACACACACACACGTCAAAATTAATGTTACAATAAACAATCCTAATAATAAAATTAAACTTCCTGGGCCTACCTGATTGGGAGCTATACTACCAAGCAACAAATCTGATGTGGATTAAGGAGTGGATATCATTAAAAAATTCTAGATTATTGAGTGCAGAAGGTCATGATTTACTGTTGGGGTGATAATCCTTCTTATGGTATAAGGGAACTAAAGCACATGGTTTTTTTAGAAGACATTATATAAGGGAGGCGTTGTTATTAAACTGGGAAAAGGTAAAAAGATTACACTACTTAAAAATTCCAGTCTGGATATCAACAATTGAAGCATTTTCATATCCAATAATATATAAAAAGGAACAAACAGTTAGATATGTTGAAATATTGAATGCAGAGGGTGAACTCAAATCTATCCAAGAATTGAAACAAGAAGGGATAGAAATAAAATTAAACTTCCTCTTGTAGTTTTCAAAGTTTTAACTCCTCTTCTCTCATCCAATCATCGATAGAACAGGTTCCATACCTCAAAATATTCAGTGTCTTCCTTTTCTTTCATTTGAAATGTTAGTTTATTCATTTCTGCATGTTCTAAAATTTTTGCTCTTATTTTTTCTTCTGTGGGGATCTCCTCGCTCTTCCAATGTTGTGCGGACACGATTCGGGCCGCATTAACACACATATTATTAAGTATGCCTTTCTTTTACTGTATTTGTCTGGTATTATGTCCAACAGAAATATTTCAGGTTTTAGATCTATATGTTCCTATATCCGTGTAACTCATTGTACAACAATGGAAAGTGCTAAAATGGTTAAGAAGAAATTAAAAAACACTCTTCTCTATTTTGCTGGCTAGCCTTTCTAAGATTTTATTTGAGGTAGAGGATAAAACATTAGTAAAGGATAAAACTGGGGGAGATGCACAAATAAAAATAGGAGATGGCAGAAAATTAAGTTTTCCTTTTTAAACAAGTCTTTTCTACCATATTTTATCTCCTCCTCCTAGTCTCCACCTAGAATGAAATCTGCTTATCCCTGAAGAAGAAACCAAGCTAACAAAACATAGTTTGTTCACACAATATGTACGGATGGCTGGCTTTTCCATGGGGGTACTCAACAACACAAGAGCTATTTCAAGAAGAGACCAAGGTTACAGGTAAGCCTTGATTTATGACTCTAATTGAGCCCAACATTTCTGTTGGTAACCAAGACTGTCTTTAACTGGGGTTTGCCCCATTTTACAACCTTTTTTTGCCACAGTTGTTAAGTGGATGACTGACGTTGTTAATTTAGTAGCACCATTGCTAAGTGAATCTGGCTTCTCCATTGACTTTGCTTGTCAGAAGGTCGCAAAAGTGAATCACGTGACCCTGGGATACTGCAACCGTCATGAATATGAGTTGTTGCCAAGTATCCCGTTACAATTTTGATCGTAAGAGACTTACAATGGTCATAAGTGTGAAAAATGGCCATAAGTCACTTTCCCTCCCAGATCTGTTGTAACTTTGAATTGTCACTAAATGAACTGTTGTAAGTTGAGGACTACCTGCAGTTGGCAATGGTTTAAATAGGTGGCTGAATGGGTGTTTCAATGCCTAGTTGGTTTTTGACTCTGTCCAACACAAAAAAATGGGTGGGGATGGGTGAGCAAACTATCTTTGTCCTTATCTTGTCCCTGACCAACCTTATGTATTAGGACATCATTAGCCAAGGTGGCACAGTGGTTAGAGTACAGTACTGCAGGCTACTTCAGCTGACTGCTAGCTGCAGTTTGGCAGGTCAATCTCACCATCTCACACTTCCATTCTCCTGAGGTTGGAAAAATGAGGGCCCAGATTGTTGGGGGCAAGCTGTTGACTCTGTAAACTGCTTAGAGAGGGTGGTAAAAGCACTATGAAGCAGTTTATAAGTCAGTGACATACGGTGAGGTTTATGGCTGGTGAGGCACTGACACAGGGGTTTCAAATTTTTTTAGACTTGTGGACTTCAACTCCCAGAATTCCACAGCCAGGCATGCTCAGTTCCGATTTAAAGCGACAGTATTTTTCCCCCTTGCAAAATAAGTTTTCCTTCATTCTTTTTCTTCTCCCTCCCCCTCCTTCCTCCCTCTCTCCTTCCCTCCCCCCTTTCTCAAACAGACACACGCACACAGAGAAGTTGGATCCCTCTCTCACTCACTCACTCTCAAACAAACACAAACACAGAAGTTGGATTGGATGTATTTTCCAATGGCTTGAAAGCAGCTCCTCTGCCCTACCCCCCCTTCCCCTGCTGCCTTCCGATCTGAGCCTTTGATTGCAGGTGGAGCCACGTTGCCTTTTCAAATTTGTAATCAGTGAAACTGGGCTTATATACTTTTATCCAGGTGTGTGTGTGTGTGTGTGTGTGTGTTTGAAAAGGCAACGTGGCTCTGCATGCAATCAAACTTTTTGAATTCCTCCCCCCTCCCCACACACGCACCTTTTCAGATTCAGAAGTTTATTTGTATGCCGCCCTTTTTCCTGGGGGGACTCAGGGCGGCTCACAATCCGAAAGGGAAGAGGGGAAAAGCAAACTTTTACATATACGACAATACATAATTAAAAGCACAACATTCATACCATTCGGGCGGGTTACAATCTTAGCCCCAGGCCTGACGGGATAGCCAGATTCTGAGGGCTGTGCGGAAGGTCTGGAGGGTGGTGAGGTTTGTTCTAGCTGTTTCAGAGAGGATTTCAACTCTGTTCTTGCCTGCCATCATGAAAAGAAAAAAAATGTAAAAGGAGAAAGGCAAGAGCTCTGAGGTCAGACTGAGCTAGTTGCTCCCAGATAACTCTAAAAAGCCTCTAAGAATGCCCTCTACAGGAAGCGAGAGAACTACGTGCCTCCTTTGCATAAGGAATTTTTTGCCTTTTAACCCTTGCTTAACTCTGCTCAAGTGATCGTAAAGATAGAGTAAAGGAGGCACGTGGTTCTCTCACCTCCTCCTGCAGTTAAGCACTAAGCAGAGTCATCCACTGTGACTCTGGCAGCAACTACCTCGGCCTTTTTCCTTTTAAATTTGTTTTCATTTTTCATGATGACAGTGGTGAGGCCCTGCCTCCCCTGACTGCATGTCTCTGATATAAGTCTAAGTCCTATAGCTATTGCTATTATCATAGCGAGGAGGAGGAGGAGGAGGAGGTGGTGGTGGTGGTGGTGGTGGTGGTGGTGGTGGTGGTGGTGATGGTGGTGGTGGTGGTGATGGTGGTGGTGGTGGTGGTGGTGGTGGTGGTGGTGGTGGTGGAGGAGGAGGAGGAGGAGGAGGAGGAGGAGAAATAATAATTTCATTTTCCATCCAAGAAGCTTCACAATGGATGTCACAGCTGTTGAAGTTTCTTAGATGAGAAGCCAATTGTTTTCTTCCTCCTCAAAAAAACACTCCAGTTGCCTTTTTAATAAAAAAAAAGTAATTTGACAAAATCTTATATAATTAAATTAACTTGAAATCCCTGCATAGAACTGTACCTGGTACACTTATTTCCTATTGCAATTACAAATTAAAATTCACTGACAAGTGTTGGGTAAATTTTGGGAACTGGACTCAAAACTTTACAGGGCCGAAAGATATAAACCCCCATTATGGAGAGAAGTTGGCAGCTTTTTTTCCTTACAGAATAGTATTAGTAGCTTCTGTGAGATCTCACATTCATTATGATGCTGATTTAAGAAGCCTAAGATAAAAATGGAACAATATATTCCTTGTAGAATACATTAAAATACCCACAGAGAATGTGCGTAAGAGAAAGAGAGAGAGAGAGAGAAATGATGCGATCCTTATTTTTAATGCTAACCATAAAACATTCCAGTTCTCAGTTTCTGTAATATTAATGTAATTTACAACATATTCATTGTCACCAACTGTGTTTCCAGATGCTAGCACTTTGCACATATTTGCCCTCGTGTGTCATTTTCTACTCCTAAATCACTAGAAGCAGAATGGCAAAGTTGTGAAATAATGAAATTGTGAAGTTAGAAGGAAATGCACGCCGACAGATTGGGTCACAGTTATACAAGTGTGAATGTCGGAATGGCACAGCTGAATATAATACAAAATGAAATTGCCATTTTAATTAAGACTTAATGGATGCTATTTCAGTCAACCTCTTACCTTATTTTTTTTTTTTTGCAAAAGTGAGCTTTCAGAAGAAGTTTTTGTCTTGTTTATTTATTTATTTTTTAAAAAACAAACAAGCAGATTTTCTCCATGTTCAGGCAGGAATCCCAGATCTTGTTCCAGAAACATCAGCGTGTTGAAGTTGAAATCTTATTTAGACAATGAATTGGGATTTTGAATTCAGACGTCTCTCATATTCCTTTGGACACTGAAAAACTAGATCATCCTGCTATTCTTGTTCCTTAATTGTAACACGTTTAGACTTTCAGAATGCAGCCGCGCGAGCGATATTGGGTGTACCTAGATACACCCATGTTACACCTATTCTCCATGAGCTGCACTGGCTACCTATTGGTCTCTGGACACAATTCAAGGTGTTGGTTATCACCTTTAAAGCCCTACATGGCTTAGGGCCAGAATACCTGCGAGACGAGACCACCTACTGCCACACTCCTCCCAACGGCCGGTAAGACCCCACAGGGTGGGCCTCCTTCAGATGCCGTCAGCCAGACAATGTTGGCTGGCGGATCCTCGGAGGAGAGCCTTCTCTGTGGCTGCTCTGACCCTTTGGAACGAACTACCCCCAGAAATCCGGACCTCACCCACTCTCATGGCCTTCAGAAAAGCTGTCAAGACCTGGCTATTCCGGCAGGTCTGGGGCTGTTGACCTCATTGTTGAGGTCCAGCCCCAACCGAAATGAATGTATCTGTGTTGTTTTTTAACTTGTTTTTTTATTATTCTTATTTTCTTTTATTATTTTTCTTTCCCTGTAAGCCGCCCGGAGTCCTCCGGGATTGGGCGGCCTACAAATAAAATTAAATTAAACTAAACAAAAACTAGCTTTTTAATGGGGCCAGCAAGGCCTGGGATTTGGAGGTTCTATGAACTGGCCATAACGTTAACTATGGGTTCTCCCGAAACTGAGCGAATGAGTAGCAGACCTACCCCTACACTCTACTCTGCCCTTCCCTACTCTACGCTTCCCTTCCTTTCTCTTTATAGCAATAGCAGTTAGACTTATATACCGCTTCATAGGGCTTTCAGCCCTCTCTAAGTGGTTTACAGAGTCAGCATATTGCCCCCAACAACAATCCAGGTCCTCATTTTACCCACCTTGGAAGGATGGAAGGATGAGTCAACCCTGAACCGGTGAGATTTGAACAGTCGAACTGCAGAACTGCAGTCAGCTGAAGTAGTCTGCAGTGCTGCCTTTAACCACTGCGCCACCTTGGCTCTTTCACAATTGCAGTGCTGCAACCTTCAGAAACAGGAACGGAAGTGTGGGCCTTAATGGAAGAAAGTTGCCATCTTTGTATGCTTGTGTAACGATGTGCATTCTTCCTCTAACTGCAGGCACGCTTAAACAAACAACTTTAGAAGCATAGCCTAAAATAACATCCACAATGGCTTGTGGCTGTCAGCTTTTAGTTTATCAAGATCCCAGATCAACACTGGGCAGGTTGAGAGGATCTAGCAAGAAGTGAAGACTGCCAGTAATCTCATCTGTCATTCATTCACATTCATTCAGGCGTTGCAAGTTTTGATTTAATGGGCTCATCAACTTTGCGGAAAAGTTTTCGGCTTGACTTGAGTTGACCAGGGATTTTTATAATTAGGACCAAGGTAATTCAACCACATGTATGAGTGACACCCCCCTCCCCTCTTTGCTACAGTAACAAGAATGGAAAATACATCCAGGGTTCCTGTAATTATTGCTATGTGCTGTGGTACACCACCATTGTCCTTAATTATCATTGAGTTTTCACCTCTTCTTCGGGGTGCTCTCTCCAAGCAGAGAAAAGTGGAGAATGGCACTGTCCTTTTGGAGCAAAATGTTAAATGCCTTTTGGAAACACTGTAGTGGTGGGTTTCAAAATTTTTGGGAACCTACTCTGTGGGTGTGGCCTCCTTTGTGGGAGTGGCTTGCTGGCCATGTGACCTGTTGGGAGTGGCTTGCCAGTCATGTGTTCTCTCTCTCTCTCTCTCCCTCTCTCTCTCTCTCTCTCTCTCTCTCTCTCTATCTTTCCTTTCTTTTGTCTCTCTGTTCCTTTTTTCTTTTTTTCTTCCATCTTTCCCCTATCCCCCCCCCCTGACTTGGGTTGTGAGCCGCCCTGAGTCCCCTCGGGGAAAAGGGCGGCATAGAAATATAATAAATTCAATTCAATTCAATCTCTCTCTCACACTTTTTCTTTCTTTTTTCTTTTTTCTTTATTTATTTCTTCCTTTCTTTCTCTTTCTCTCTCTCTGTGTCAGTCTGTCTCTGTCTCTGTCTCTGTCTCTGTCTCTGTCTCTGTCTCTGTCTCTGTCTCTCTCTCTCTCTCTCTCTCTCTCTCTCTCTCTGTGGCAGTGATGGGTTTCAAAATTTTTTGGAACCTCTTCTGTAGGTGTGGCCTGCTTTCCAGGTCCACTGGTGGAACCTCTTCTAACCAGTTTGGTAGATTTGACGAACCGGTTCTACCGAATAGGTGCGAACTGGTAGGAACCCACCTCTGAAACACTGGACCCAGTTTTAAAAGCCTTCTCTTTAAAAATGTAACATTGTACTGCAAACTAGGGCATATAAAACCTTTGCCAGACCAATTCTCGAACACAGCTAGTCTGCCTGGAATCCACAATATATATTGGACATTAATGCAATCGAGCAAGTCCACGAGAAGAGTCCTCCACTCCTCTGCTCACAACAGAATAACTTATGCCACCAGGCTCGAAATTATGCGCTTGGACAACCTGGAACTATGCCGCCTATGGTCTGACCTAAGCATAGTACACAAAATTGTCTGCTAAAACATCCTGCCTGTCAACAACTATCTCAGCTTCAAGAACAATAATACATGAGCAAACAATCAATACAAACTCAAGGTAAACTGCTCCAAACTCAATTGAACAACATACAACTTCAGCAACAGAGTGGTCAATGCCTGAAATGTTTTACCTGACTCCATTGTTATATCCTCAAGCCCTCACAGCTTCAACCTCAAACTGTCTACCGTAGGTCTGTAAAAGGGGCGTGCATAAGCGCACCAGTGTCCCTACCGTCCAGGGGTGGGTTTCTCACCAGTTCAGTTGGAACGGGGCCGGCGGCGTCCTTGTGCACGTGCGCGGTGCACGCATGCGTACTAGCGTCTGTGCGATGCTCCAGCTGCTCCTGGAGGATCACACAGGCGCTGTATGCGTCCTGCGCATGGGTGGAAGCGCAGAACTTGTCAAAACCGGGTAAGGACCACGGGCGGGCGGGCGGGCCCTTTGCCATTCCTGGAAGTTACTTACTTCCGGGTTCGCCGACCAACCGGTTCGCAGGGACCGCCGCGAACCGGTTGAAACCCACCCCTGCTACCCTCCCTGTCCTACTGTCCCCATTTCTTTGTACTCATTTCCTTTGTTCATGCCCATCTTGTACATGCTTGACAAACTAACTAAATAAATAAAATAAAATAAATAAAAATAAACCTTACAATGCCAAACTGGCTTACCACTCATAGAGATCCTGATGCCAGAGAGAGAGGGAGGAGGGAGGGAGAGAGGGAGGGAGGGAGGGAGAAGGAGAAGGAGAGAGGGTGGGGGAGAGGGAGAGAAGGACAGAGAGAGAATTCAGCTTGAATTTAGAGCTGGTTGATTCATTTCATAACTCACCCAGTGATGACTCTGTCCAAAAATAGACAATATCACTGATGTGTTGTTGTTATTGTTTTTTACAAAAATAATAAAGCGACTTTATGTATTCAATAGCCAAATTGTACCTTCGGCTACTAAGAAGCTGGCACTTCTTCCTCCACTGAAGGAATTATCGGTAATAAAATTACTGACAAAAGATGTCACTTCCACTTTTTCTCAGAAAGCCTTCTGTTTTTCTATTGAATGTCTGGAACTCCACAGAAAGAGTGTATATTAAATTTCTGCAGACACTCGAGGGTCTGGTGTAAAACAATGTGTGAACAAGAATCAGGAGGCTGTTCAGCTCAACTGAGAAAATAGATAGCCAAGATAAAACTCCTAAAAAAAAGTGGAGGGGGGAGAGGGAAAGCCTAACTATAGCATATGAAAGTTATCTTCTTAATAAGGGTGCCTTCGCTCTCTGCCTTTTATATTTCTGTAATTCAGTGGCCCGTGAATTATATTTGCAAAGCAAGCTGCTCGCACACATTGACAATTACTTGGTTTGATTAATAGAACACACTTTTTTCTCTTCACGGAGAATATAATAAATGGCCCCTTCACTCTCTTTCATATCCACTCATAAATGCCTGCCTATGTTCACCCCATGTGCTTAAGTAGGTTAGGTAAAGATGTAACATACGCTATATATGAAGACAACAAGAAAAGTCAATTCTGGTCTAAATTTTAGCCTTATTGTCATGCCCCAGAATACAATCTTTATATATTGTTGTTGCTCTCTAGCCTCATCTAGTGCCCGGAGAGACAAAATAACAAGTATATTGTTTGAAGCTGACCTCACCCCATTACCCATCAGTCTGCACTCTGGGAAGCCAGGCTCAATTTTTTTTTAGTGTTTGGAGAAGGCAGAAGCTGAAAGAAGAATCCATCTTAATCTGTGGCACATGGCCATCCAAGGACAAATCCATCCTACTCAGAGCATCACTGGTGAGATTTAAATTGCTTGCATTTATTGATTGTTATGTTCAGCAGTAACTTAATACTGTCTGTCTTATATTTGGTTCTTGTTGTATATATCCCTATTTTCCCCAGTTTCACCCTATCCTGTTCTTTCAATAAAGCATTCAGATCTATGCACACGGTCTGTTTTATTGGAGGATGGGTGGGTTTAGCTGCATGCACATTAGATGCAGATAGATTAACCTGTAGTGAGGACAGAAGATTTATAGGAGTTCATCTTCAGAGCTCATTCATCCCTTTTCTTGGTAGAATAGTACCCTTCTAAGAAACCAAGAGGGACATAGTGGCTCAGTGGTTAAGATGCTGAGCTTGTAGGTCAGAAGGTCAGCAGTTCAGCAGTTCAAATCCCTAGTGCTGCGTAACACAGTGAGCTCCCATTACTTGTCCCAGATTCTGCCAACCTAGCAGTTCGAAAGCATGTAAAAATGTAAATAGAAAAATAGAGATCCCCCTTTGATGGGAAGGTAACTGTGTTCTGTGCGCCTTTGACATTTAGTCATGCTGGCCACATCTTTGGACAGTGCTGGCTCTTTAGCGTTGAAACGGAGATGAGCACCGTCCCCTAGAGTTGGGAAAGACTAGCACAAATTTGCGAGGGGAACCTTTACCTAAGAAAGCAATGGGCTGCCGACCACTCTTTGTATTTTTCTTAACATTCAATAGGGCAGTTTTGCAATCCAAAGGAATATTGGAAGAAGGCCATGAAGTTTCTACCTTACATGTAGATATTGTTAGATAGGATCTTCCTCGGGATTTCTTGTGATATGCCCTGATATTTGCTGATTTTCCACAAGAAAAGAGGAAGCCTGGCCCAAAATGAGCTTTCCTGACTGAAGATAGCCTACAACCAGCTCTGATACCTTCACCACGCCAAACCAAATGTCAACTGGCTAACAAAGGAAAGGGCAACAACAGCAAGAGGTCGCTTGCTCTACAGCGTGGTACGAATTGAGTGAAAAGGAAATTGTTATTCCAGCACATACATTTTGGAAGGGAAACACTCAAGAAGCATGAAAAAATTCAATCTGGAGAGCATGAAAGTTGCTTCTAATTTACTTGCATGTTTCAGAATGATTGGACCTAATGTGTTTTACTTTCCATAACTCTTTCTGTATTTTATCTATTTATCAACTGGTATGATATCCTAAATCCTATTAAAAGCCAATTTCCATGTGTGAAAGAGGATCTAGAAAGGATTGCTACCCAGGATGTTCAAACGCCAGTGCAGGAAGAAGTCAGAAGGAAATATTTGCTTCCAAGACATCTGATAGAACAAAATGTTCCATCGGTCTCTGCAGAGACTATATAGGCTTTGCAAAGAGAAGAAAGAAACTTAAATGGGTATCTTATTTTAAACTAGCTGATAACCTGGCGCTAAATAACCTGGTATTTATTTATCTCAACCCTCCTTCCATGAACATTGTCGCAATTTCTAATGTTGGATTCCCCCCCCCCCTTACCAGAGTGAGCCCCCTTGTGGAGTACTGTGAAGCTGTTACCAAGGCAACTCCACAGCACTGTACAGTGGAAGCCAATTTAATGCAGTATGGTAGAAGCCATTTTAAGCCACAACAGGCTGTATCTTAACAGGAAAAAAAAAACCCTGAGGGGTGTTAGGGGTGTCTTACCCCTATACTATTTGTTTCCAGAGAGTAAGTCATCTGTGCTCCAAGTTTGGTTGAGGTTGCTCAAGGCAACACACACACACACACACAGACAGACACACAAACACACAGACACACAGACACACAAACACACACACACAAACTTTTATATATAAACTCAGGCCTGTTTCATGCTGATGTCCTCGTATGATAGAGTATTTAGGAGAAGTTTATACAGAGGTCTTTGACATTTTGTCAATGACTCTCTCACTTAGCCCCATTTTGGTTGTAAGTCAAGGATCACCCATATGCAGCCCAGTTATCTTTTGTGGGGGAAAGAACAGTGGATTTCAGTGGCAATTCATTCTTGACGTCCTTCAAAGGGAAAGGCAAATAACCATCCCAATACTGATATTTTTTTTAAAATGCTTCAGTGCATTGGTCTTTCTCCCGTGCTGTATTTCTTTCCTTTCCAATTAATTTTTAAATTAGCGGATCCCTTTCTTTTGTTGAGAAATAAGTCTTTTCATATAAGAGTTTTATTGCCCTCTGCAAAGAAGTCCTAAGTTGATTTAACTTCTGTGTTTGTCTCATTTTTAACAATATATATTAATGCTTAGAGAAGTGGAAATCTATCCTGACCCTAAGGGGAAAGCTTTCCTTTTCAAATATATGTCTGTATATACTCCCATTCCCTCCCTCCCTTTCTGTCTCTCTCTGCCTCTGTCTGTCTGCCTGCCTGTCTGCCTGTCTGTCTCTCTCTGTCTCTCTCTGCCTCTCTCTGCCTCTCTTTCTCTCTCTCTCTTTCTGTCTTTCTCTGTCTTTGTCTCTCTCTGTCTCTCTGTGTCTCTCTCTGTCTCTGTCTCTCTCTGCCTCTCTCTGCCCCCCCTCTCTTTCTGTCTTTCTCTGTCTTTGTCTCTGTCTGTCTGTCTTTCTGTCTCTCTCTGTCTCTGTCACTCTCTCTGTCTGTGGGTGTGTGGAAAGGGAGGGAGAGAGAGAATAGAAAGAGAGAAAGAGACAGAGAGAGACAGAGTACTTGATAAGCGGTGTCTCTCAAAACTGTTGTGCAATCGTGGGTTGTTTTTTAAAAAAACTATAGATTACATTTTCGGTGACTCCGGTTGACTCTCCCTCCATCTCAGATGCCAGCATTTTAATAAAACCAAGACGTTTTCAGTGAAATGTCAGTCTCAGGTTGATCAAAGTGTTAGGGGAGCTGTTTGGCTCCAGCTCCAGCTTTGAATTTCCTCTTTGCTTTTCAAAACATCGCCTTTAAAAAAAAAGGAGAGGAAAAAAGGAAGAAAATGCCCTGATTGAGCTGCCTTTATCAGTCTGATCAGAGTCCTATCAAGAACATGCATGATTCAGCTGCTTTCCCCGAGCTTGGGAAAATATAACTTTGATAGATGTTGCACAAGTGTCGCACAATAGTTTTCATGCTCACATTGGTTAAGATTTAGTACTGCCATTAAAGAACAGAAGGGCTCTTTGGTGGCAATCCTCCGACATACTGAATATCCCAAAGAACAACCTTCTACAAATCAGAGATTAAGGTGCTGACAAAAAACTCCACTCCACTGCAGTTTCTTTCCCTCCTTCAACCCTACATCAGCTCTGACTAGCTTTTCAATCAAATCTCGGGAGTGTGTGTGGGGGGGGGGGAGGCAAGCAGTGAAGGCTTTGTTCTTGGTTGGAAAATAATAACAAGCCAAAGATAAAATATGACATGTTATCTCCTCTGTCTAGGAGCCAGTCAATTTTATCCCCTCCCTGCCACAAATTATGCAAATAGGCCACTCTCGCCTTGTGACTGACCAAGGCTTTGGATCGGTGATAGTTCCACTTGGCCGGTGGGATCGATCACGCTAAATCTGTTAGCTGTTTGCCAGCTGCGAGACGGCGTAATGAACTTTTATTTGAGTTTGTGCCTTTGAATTCTGATCGCGACCTGCCTTGATGTCTTGGAACCTCTTAGATCTCGAGGGAGTGGAAATGTGCTGTGATCTTGAGCGGTGGAAATGGGCTATAGAAGTGAAACATGATCTGGAAGTGAATCGATCAGTTCACACATCTGGCATTTTGAGTGTAAATAGGCATGCTTGTTATCCATCTTATCAACTTCTTTGTTTTTCCCCATGCCATCACTCTGCTAAACAACTGATTCCCACAACGCTCTCAAACTATTTACTAAAACCGTTGAATTAAGTCCGCTTGTTGCTTCAATTCATGTCTTTGAGGCTCTTTTTGCAGTTCTTCATCTATTCTGCTAAATTTCTCCTCTAGGCTCTTTTAAAGGTCCACCTCCTTACTTTTCTTATCCCTTCCATCTAATTTTCACGGGATCATAGTCTGCCCAGAGATTCTTGTTGATTGTGATTTCTTCTACCTTGGTTTTTGTATTTGTTGCCTAATATGATTTATTATGTTGATTGCTTATTTAATATACTCTGATTGTCACTAAGTATTGTGTCTTATGATTCATGATGAATGTATTTATGATTATTATGATCATGAATGATCACTTATAGCTTTTATGTACACTGAGAACTTATGCACTGATGACAAATTCCAAATTCCTTGTGTGTCCAATCACACATGGCCAATAAACAATTCTAATCTATTCTGTTCTGTTCTGTTGTACTCTACTCTACACCACTCTACTCTACTCTACTCTACTCTACTCTACTCTACTCTACTCTACTCTACTCTACTCTACACCACTCTACTCTAGAAACATATAGGTTTATTGCACCTTCCCAATCTGTGATGTACAGAAATGTAGGGCTGCTAATGGTTCCTGTCATTTGCAATTTTCTGGAAATCTGTTCGTCCTCCCACATTTGGGTGTTCATCCCAAATTACACATCTAAAAAGTCTGTAGAGATTCTCAGTCATCCCGGTCATGGTTGTCCCAATGGTGTTTTTTCAGGAGGCAACTGGATTTTCTTGGGTTTTTTTTTCTTTGTGAATGTTTTATTGACAACATTTGCAAGCTGTAACAAGAAAGGAAAAACAACAATAGAGATACCCAGCAAGATTTGTGCTTGGCAGGCTGAAATCTGAAAGGGCAAAAATAAGAGAAAGTAATCAAAACAACTGAACAATGTCCAACAGTGTATTTGTAGCCACCCAGAAGATAATTTGTAAAGATTCCTTTCTATACCATTGCTAGGATCTAGGCCTAGCTTGCACATGTATTTGCATGGCCCAAGCCCCTTGGAAGCACTAAAAGAGATGGGAAATGTCCAGGGGTGAAATGCTACCGGTTCTGACCTGTCGCCTGAACTGGTAGTAAAAATACTACTGGTTCGCCTGAATCAGTAGTAAAAAAAATGCTCCCAGTTCAGGCGAACTGGTGTTTCCGATATCAGCTGTGACACACAATTTATATTATCTAGAATTGTCGGATTTCCTGCTTTCTAGCTAATCTAAATCGCATGGCACAATGGATTCCCCCTCGCCGTTCTACTTACCTTTGAAGGGGCACTTGGGAGCAGGCTCCGCCCACCCACCTGGATGTCATTACATCCCATTTTTGATGGTCTGTCTATGCGCTGAAGGTCCTGTGCATGTACGGAGGTGGCGTGTGTGAGCAAAGCGAGCATGTGTGCATGGGCGCTCACATTTCCGAACTGACAGCGAAGGTAAGTTGATTTCACTTCTGGAAATGTCCTCCTGACAATTGTGACTCAAGGTTTAGGATTAGATGGGAGACCGCCAAGGAATGTTGGAATTGTACACCTGAACTGGGAAATCTAAAAAGCAATCTGGAAGAAGTCAGAAATTAGGAGGGGGTGGGGAAACTACGTACCTAGATGCATTATTAGAAATAAAGCTAGACCTGAAGGCGATAACAATTTTCTAATAACTCACTGTTTTATTAGGACCTCGAAGCTGACCCACTATCCTTTCTGTTTCTCTCCTGTCTCTGTTTCTCACATTAATTAAACTATTTTAAGAGGCAATTCATTCTTTTTGCATCTGTTTGAAAGTCAGGATTTTAATATTATGATACTGGGACATTAATCCATCTTCTTCCCAAATCTGCTAAAGAAAATCAATCTTGGTAAGCTTCTATCCTAGCATCTTTAGCCTCTGCTGGTCTGGATGACTTTGCTTCCATACTATTAAGACTGATGGCCATGGATTCTGGATGTCTAAATCCCAGGACCAGATTGCCTCTTCTCAATAGTAACTGTCCATCCCATACATTCCAATAAGACAAGGATCTGGACCGTTTCTTGAAACAAATGCTATTTAATAGGACCCAGGGGCGATGACTTTCCCATATAGTTACAGATAAAGACTAACAGAGTTGGGAGAGACCTTGTAGGTCATCTACTCCAACCCCCTGCCCAAGCAGACCCTACACCATTTTTGACAGATGGCAGACCAGTCTCTTCTTGAAAATTTCCAGCGCTGGAACTCTCACAACTTCTAAGGCAACTTCTGTTCCATTGGTTGATTGCTCTCACTATCAAAAAAAAAATACTTTTTATTTCCAGGTTGAATCTCTCCTTATTTATTATTCCTTGTCTGGCCTTCAGGTGCTTTGGAGAATAGGTTGACCCCCTCCTCTCTGTGGCAGCCCCTCAAATATTGGAAGGCTGCTATCATGTCTCCCCTGGTCCTTCTCTTCACTAGACTAGCCATGCCCAGTTCCTGCAACCGTTCATTGTGTGTTTTAGCCTTGAGTCCACTAATCTTCTTGGTTGCTCTTCTCTTGCTGTCTCCTTTCTTTTTTGTTTTGCTACTATTGGTTGTTAATTTTAATTAGAGGATAGGAACAATCTGAGAATATGCGTTGGGGTATGGGAAGGAGGAAGCCACTGAAATACTAGAACACTGTTATTATGTCTCCCCTGGACCTTCTCTTCACTAGACTAGCCATGTCCAGTTTCTGCAATCATTCAACATTCTGTATGTTTTAGCTTCCACTTCCCTAATCAACTTGGTTGCTCTTCTCTGCATTCTTTCTAGAGTCTCAACATCTTTTTTTATATTGTGGTGACCAAAACTGGATTCAGTATTCTAGGTGTGGTCTTACAAAGGCTTTATAGAGTGGTATTAGTACCTCACTTGATCTTTATTGTATCCCTGTTAATGAAATTTAGATTTTTGGAGTTTTTTGGCTGCCACTGCACATTATTGGCTCGTATTTCATTGGTGGTCCACTAAGACTCCAATATCCCTCTCACAGTTAATATTATGATAGGTAAACTGGGACATTAATCCATCTTCATCCCAAATCTGCTAAAGAAGATAAATCTTGGTAAGCTTCTATCCTAGCATCTTTAGGCTCTGCTGGTCTGGATGACTTTGCTTCCATATTATTAAGACTGATGGCCATGGATTCTGGATGTCTAAATCCAGAATTAAGCCTGGTTTCACCCACTCTATATCTGTACTTTTGGTTTTTCTTTCCTAAGTGTAAGACTCGACTTTTGTCTACATTGGATTTCGTTTTGTTAGATAGGGCCCAGGGTTCAATTCTGTCACGATCGCAAGACTGTTGGTGGCGCAATACTGGAAGAAGGAAGATTTGCCTACTATTCAAGAATGGACATTAAAAGTAACAAACTTAGCAGAGAAAGCTAAAATATCAGCATATCTCAAAGACCACTAAAATGAGAGATATAAACAGGAGTGGAGAAGATGGATTGACTATACTCAAAATAAATATGGGACTAAGAAATTCCAGATAGTTTATGACTGAAGAAACAAGGAATGATATAATCTGTTTAGAGCTAGCCTAGCAAAGAGGAGTTAAAGCTCAAATGAAAGATGATACTAACCTTTTTTTTAAAAAAGTTTATCTTAGAATATCTTTGTTAAAGATTTTTACCCTGAATTGGTTCTGGGAAGTGGGGGGGGGAGGTTGGGGGGGTTGGGCCGGGAGGGTAGGGGGAGGGAGGTAAATATTTGCAAAAGTTTTGTTTTCAAAATTTTCAATAAAAAAATTCTGTCAAGATCCATCTTGAGCCTCTCATCGAGGGTGTTGGCTATTCCTGTCAGTTTAGTACCATCTACAAATTTGAATACTCCCTTTCTATTCTCTGGAGTGATCTCCACCCTGAGGAGGTCCTCAGGGGTTGTAAATCTTGTAGTTTATCAAAAGTGACCCCCCCCCCTTCTGCTTTCTTTTCAATGTTATCCTGGCTTTTGTTTCAAGAAGCTGTTCTTCTTTCTTTCCCACGGTGATAGTAATTCCTTTCTTAAGATAATATACAATATCTACCCATTCATCTTATTCCAGCTGCACCGTACATGATACGTACTTGGTCGGTAAATTGGTTTTGTGATTAAGGTGCGATTAGACTCTTGTTTTCTGGCCAAGGGGGTGGGGGAGCTTCTTGTAGGACCATCTCTTCAATTTGAAGAGTTTTTGTTTCCTGACTGACTCATCATGGCTGACATTTGATTATTGCTTTTCGGCTGCTTGCCACCAAACTCCTCTCTCTTGCTGTCTATTCTTTTGCCTTCTGATATTGGAAGTGTAGGTTTTAGCCTTCTTCCCATCGAACTGAATCAATCATTATCCTCCACTCTCTTTCCCCCAAATGGTGGCAAAAAAAAGAAGAGATTTCTGTCTCTGATAGGAATGAAAATGCAGGTATAGCTGCTTCTTGACTCACCACAGTTCATTTAGGGAGTGTTCAAAGTTGTGACATCCCTGGAAAAAAGTGACTGATCTCCATCCTGAGGTGGTCCTACGGAAATTCTACAGGGGCTGTAGATCTTGTAGTTTATCAAAAGTGACTCCCCCTTACAAGTGTTGTACTATCCCCATCAGTGGTGGGATTCAGCCAGTTCGCACCTATTCGGGAGAACCGGTTGGTAACTTTCTAAGCAGTTCGGAGAACCGGTTGTTGGAAGAAATCTCCTTTTGTTTTTTTTTCCCATTTTGCAGGGCTAATCCTGTAAGGAAGGCAGGAAGGAAACATTCTGGTGTTGTTTCTAGCCTAATCTTTATTGCCCTGCTTACAGAAACTGCCTCTCCCTTATTACCATTGTAACAACTAAGGAAAAGTGCCCATCGACCTGAGTGACATTGACTTGGCCACGCCCACATGATCACATGACCACCGAGCCCCGCCTATCCAGCTGGTCATTAGGACAGAGAACTGATTGGTAAATTATTTACTGAAGAGCCGAGGTGGTGCAGTGGTTAGGGTGCAGTACTGCAGGCCACTTCAGCTGACTGTTATCTGCAGTTCAGCGGTTCTAATCTCACCGGCTCAAGGTTGACTCAGCCTTCCATCCTTCCGAGGTGGGTGAAATGAGGACCCAGACTGTGGGGGCGATATGCTGACTCTGTAAACCGCTTAGAGAGGGCTGAAAGCCCTATGAAGCGGTATATAAGTCTAACTGCTATTGCTATTGATCCCCATGGTCACATGTTCAAAATGGATCCACTTGGCAACTGGCTCTGTGTTGGTGGTTGTGACCCAAAGTCATGGGATCCCCTTTTGCGACCTTCTGACAAGCAAAGTGAATGGGGAAGACAGATTTACTTAACAGCTGTGTTGCTAAGTTAACAACAGCAGTGTTTCGCTTAACGACTGTGGCAAGGAAGATCGTGAAATGGGGCAAAACCTCACTCAACAAAGGTCTTGTTTAGCAACATAAACTCTGGGCTCCACTGTGGTTGTAAATCCAGGACTACCATCTGCATTTACCATCAGCAAATGAGTAGAGCTGTCAATCAAGGTGCAACTTTCTAAGGTAAAGGTAAAGGTTCCTTTCGCACATATGTGTTAGTCGTTCCCAACTCTAGGGGGCAGTGCTCATCTCCTTTTCAAAATCGAAGAGCCAGCACTGTCCAAGACGTCTCCGTGGTCATGTGGCCAGCATGACCAAATGCCGAAGGTGTACAGAATGCTGTGACCTTCCCACCAAAGGTGGTTCCTATTTTTTTTCCTTGCATTTTTACAAGCTTTCGAACTGCTAGGTTGGCAGAAGCTGGGACAAGTAATGGGACTCACTCCATTACACGGCGCTAGGGATTCGAACCGCTGAACTGCCAACCTTTCTGATCGACAAACTCATTGTCTTAGCCACTGAGCCACTGTGTCCTATCTGAACATTCTGAACATTCGACATCTTCTCAAATATGAATGCGACTTAAGAAAGATTTAGAAGAATAGTAACACCCTTTTAGAGATCTTTCTTTGTTACCCTTAGAGAAAACCATTTAATGTGATAGCCCAGCTGGAGAACACACATTGTTTGCCAATCCCTTAAAGTTAAATCCAAATAATCCTATGTTGCTGATAAAAAGGAATGTAAATAATGAGCCAGTGTCCTTGTAACAATTAACTCTATCTAATTCAGGCATGTCTGGTTCTAGTCAGTTTTAGTGACAAATCATTTTTTTTCTTCCCCTTTGAACAAGTTTTTTCTACAAGTTTGGTTAATTACTATACTTATTTTGTTAGGAAGTTGCTTTGTTAAAGTTCTTCATACAAGATAAATATGTTTAGAGGGATCTTCTTTTTTTAAAAAAACTTCCCCTGTCTTTCTAGATTTGCAGGAAATAAGCAGGAGAATATTCTCCCTCCCTCCTTCTCCTTCCCTCTCTCTCTCTCTCTCTCTCTCTCTCTCTCTGTTTCTCTCTTCCTTTCTCTTTCTCCCTCCCTCCCTACCCCCCTTTGTCACTCTCACTCTCTCTCACCCACACAGTGTCAGAGTGTTTACAGTATGACTACTATTTTGAGACAACCCGTGTTAGGCAAATACCAGGGAATCAATCAATCTCCAACTCCACACGGAGTTGCAGACTGGAGACCCAGGGGTGGATTCCTACCAGTTTGGACTGGTTCTCCCAAACTGGTAGTTTTGCCTTTCATCAGTGATTTATATACAAGACTTCTATATACATACATACATGTGTTAGGCAAATACCAGACAATCAATCAATGTTCAACTCTACACAGAGAACTACAATGGAGATAGAAACATGAGGAGAGAGATACAAGAGGAGAGGGAGATGCCTTCACATGGCCTCCCTTATATATACAGCTTCTTAAAGTGGCAGTAACCCTGCTGACTCATCCTCATGTCATCATCTTGGTTTATAGCCTTACAGCAGCTGGTCAGCTATTAAATCATCATTACTACCCTTACTACCCTTCTGCAAAGATGGATGATGAAAAAATATATCGTTTGTAGCTGTTGGAAGAAATGTCCATCTGGATTCAATTCCAAGTGGGGAGAAAGACACTGGAAACATGGAGACTGCTTGGAAGGATGGTTTTAATGGTGAACAGGACCACCTGGATTTGAAGTCCATGGTGATAAAATTATTGCTTTGTCCATATTCTCCTCCCATCATCCAGGATTGTGTAAGCATTCACTTTTGGAGCATCAGAAATATTTTGTGATCTGAATCTGCAGAATGTTTGAACATTTTCTTCATGCCATATCAATAGTGTTGCTTTGATTATTTCACTTCTCTGCCCTCCTCCATTACATAAATTGATTCTGCTTCAGCTTCTACTTCCTCCTCTCTCCTCCCCTTCCCCTCTGCTCTCCTCCCCTTCCCATCCTTTTCCCTCCCTTCTCCTTCTCTCCCCTCCCCTTGCTCTCTTCCTCTCTTTTCTCTCTCCTCCCCTTCCTCTATTCTTCTTCCTTCTCCTTCCTCTCCTCTCCTCTCTTCTCTCTCATCTCCTCTTCCCTTTCCATCCTCTCCCCTTTCCTCTCTTCTCCTCTTTTCTCCCCTCCCCTTCCCCTCCTCTCCTCCCTTTCCCATTCCCTCCCCTTCCTCTCTACTCCTCTCTTCTCCCTTCTTCTCCCCTCCCCTGTCCTCTCCTCACGTTTCATCCCAGGGCATTCAGATCCTCGGCCTTCTTGTGCTAATATTTTAACATAGCATTTAATCCAGACTTCCTCATCTGAGTACAGAACAGGTTTTCCTTGACAGCAATTCATCATGTTTTTCACATTGTCAAAGTTTTTATCAGTCCCTGGTCTTATAGAGTTAGGAGTTTGATTGGCAGATATTAACAAGTGATTACATTAAATTCCAAAGTATTAAACCAGGGCTTGATGGTTCTAACTGTTATTAAATATTGGTAGTACAAGTGAGCTTATCTCCATCCCCAGTTTTTTTTCCTGGTTCTTTGGCATTTCTGCTTTCAAGAAAACACATCTTGCTCTCTAGTTCTTCCAATAGGTGATTTGATACTTTCAGCACCAAATCTTTGCATGTTGTTCTCCTGAAAACAGTGGTTCTTTCTTTCTTTGATTTAATACAACCTTCTTGAGATGATCGATTTGTTTAAAGCCAGCAGATCCAGCCTGTAAACATCCAACTGACCACTAGAAAAAGAGACAGGGAAAGCTAACTCTTTGTGGACTGGATATTTCAGAGCCTGCATATTTTTTTCTTTTCTTTTTAAAGGTGTTTGAAACTGAACAGGTCAGACGAAGCATGCTGTAGAAATAAGTTACTCCCAGGACTTGTAGGTCTTTTCCTTGCCCATGAACTGTTGCTTTCTCTTCCTCCAATCTCATTGAACGGTCTGCCAAGTTGATTTTTTTTTTTGATAAAAAAAGAGAAGAAAAAAACCTAGGGGGAAAAAGGCATTTCTTTCCTGGATGATGATTAGGCTCAGTGGGTGCGGAGCCGAAATCAAATTTCTGTTAAATAGGCCCCAAAGAAATCAATTGTAACCCACGGTTAATGACAAGCTCAAAAACCGCTTCAGGCAATGCCAAGGGCAGTTGAAACTCTGTAAAATTAGTTGTTAACTGTGCTAATGACTGATTTTGGAAGGATTATGGCTATTATAAACAGTAATCAATCCAGGTTTGCCACTGCGTCTTGGAAGATGTTTGCAGCCAAAAATATGCAGCTTTTGTACTTCAGATTCTAGTTAATATGATAATCTGGATATTACACACTGCTCTGTTTCCTTCGCAACTTCCCCAGGCACAGGTTACATGGAAATTAGGCCTATAGAATGATTGTCATTCACAAGATAGTAGAGTAAAATGTCCCCAAACATAAAGACTTAGCAATGTGATGTTGTAATATGGTATGCAGCCTACAACTCATTTGCTAGGACCTCTGTGGAATAAGCCTTGCTACAAAGCTCAAAGTCTACAAGTCTATAACTCCCCTGATACATGCCAGTGAGTCTTGGACTGTATACAGGAGGCACACTAGGCAATTGAACCACTTCCACATGACCTGCCTTTGCAGACTTCTGAGGATAAAATGGCAGGACAAGGTGTCCAACACAGAAGTCCTCTCCAGGGCAGGCCTGCTGTCAGTTCATGCCCTGCTCATGAAAACCCAGAAACGCTGCTCAGGCCATGTTGCAAGGATGCCACACCATGGCATCCCCAAGCAGCTCTTCTATGGTGAGCTGTCTCAAGGAAAGCGATCGCACAGGGGACAAAGGAAGCGATACAAAGACACGTTGAAAGCCTCTTTCGAGTCCCTGGAAATCGACACCACCTCCTGGGAAAACCTGGCACGAGATCGATCGACATGGCGCATGACGCTGATCCACCAAGGCTGCCAGACATTGGAGGACAGAAGAAGAACCGTAGCACAAGAGAAGGGAGCACTCCGCAAAGCCTGAGTTGCCAATGCTGCAACAGTGGTGCCCACACGTTTCCCCGATGTATGGCAGAACGTTTCATGCCCGTACAGGCCTTACCAGCCACCTGCGGACACATTGTGGACAGCCCATAATCTGTTAATTGTCAAGGTCCTCTTTGAACCTGATGGACAGACATCATCATTTACTCCATTGTAGGACGATTAAAGGCAAAAGGCATTATATAGGTTTAAATATTATTATTTGTTTACTCTGCAGAGTATGGCACTGGAATCGTTCAGTCTCAAAAGACTATGGTATCGTGCTCTGGAAGGAGGTAAAGCTGGAGTGTCCTCTCCAGAGCACGAGAAGAAGCAAGCAGTCCTGCAAACTCCAAATGGCTGGACTGGCACACCAAACTCTACCAATTCAGCATTTGTTCCCAACAAATGCCCCTCCCCACAGTGTCTCCATAAATCTCAATCCCCAGGTGTGCCTTGTGAAGAGGGTTGGGGTGCTCTGCTCTCCAGTTATTGAGTCAGCCTGCACTGTTCCCAACTTCTCTCCACTCTCCCTGCTTGGGGATCAGGAGCGGGTTGTCCTTGCTCATTGCCTAAACTCCGTCGCTCCTCCTGTCCACTGCTTGTCCTCTCTTGGTCATCCTTACCCTCTTTCTTCCTGCTAACAAGCTGTTCCAATCTTGAAGCACCCTGGGCTGCCTCAGCCTGCTCCTCCCCACATTTCTCTGAAGTCAATGAAGCCGTTCCCTCAATCTCTGTCAGCTCAGGTTCCGGCTCTTTCTCCTCCACAGATTCAGACTCCGACAGAGGCATGACAAAAGTCTTATCTTGCAGAGTATTAATAGCATGTCTTAAAACGAGGGTAGCTGGATATCAGTTAAAAAAGTTATTTAGTTTTCTCCCCTCTTGTTTTTTGGGTATCTAATCATTTCTGGAGGATGGATATTTGTGGGTTTCCTGGCCAGTTTCCCTTCTTTTGACCTTGCAATGTATTACTGTACACCAAAAAGCTGCACTTCAGCCTTCTTGGGACATTTTGTCTGTGTTTTTAAGAGTATCTCCTTTCTTCTATAAGTGATATTTGAGAAATGCATTTCTCTGAGCAGTATAAACTTTTGCAGGCACTTTGAAGCTGATTTCCCATCCGCATAAAGCCACACCTTGTTCCCACCGTTGAAAACATTTACTGTTACAGCAAATGCCACATCTGCAAATCTACCCCTCTTTCAGGCTTCTGTTTTCAGCGAAGGGAGGTATTTAAGGAGAAATCATTAACTTGGTTCTGGGATGCAAGTCAGAAATGAATATCTCTCTGTCAGTAATAAAATCAATGAGATCAACTTTTTCCTGGTAGTTCTAAAAATAAAGAATAAATATAGAAACTGTCTGGGAAGAAACAAACTTACTCCTTTCCAGTTAGAACTAGAGCTGCATGTCTCACCGATAAGGCTGTGAAGCAGGTGCACATTCCAGATGTGTTTATCGGTATCTTATGTATGTGTGTGTGGATATTGGTTATAATATATGTCTAAATGTAATTTGTCTTTCATTCATAACTGAAGCTTCTTGGATGAGAAGTGAAATGTTCTCAAAGAAAAACACCAACACCAGTTGCCTTTGGAAAAAAAGCACTTTTGGGACAGGCACAATTGAGAATCTCCATAGACTTTCATTCATAACTATTAAAGGTAAAAGTCTCCCTCACACATATGTGCTAGTTATTCCCGCCGCAAGGGAGTGGTGCTCATCTCCATTTCAAAGCCAAAGAGCCAGTGCTGTCTCCATAGTCATGTGGCCAGCATGACTCAATTCCGAAGGAGCATGGAACACTGTTACCTTCCCATCAAAGGTGGTCCCTAGTTTTCTACTTGCATTTTTACATGCTTTCGAACTGCTAGGTTGGCAGAAACTGGGACAAGTAACGGGAGCTCACTTCATTAGGGATTTGAACTGCTGAACTGCCGACCTTTCTGATCGACAAGCTCAGCATCCTAACCACTGAGCCACCATGAGCCTTAATAACTATTAATTACAATAATATAATTAATATATAATTTAATATTTTAATACATAAATTAGTATAATTATAATATTCATAACTATTGCTTATGTTTAAGTAATCTGCAAGGGATATACAATATACAGGGAGGAGTGTAGCTCCCTTGCCTGCCTCCCTCCCTTCAGTTTGGACAATCCAGAACATTTCCATACTTATCCCTTAAAATAAGCCAAAATAATGTGTTCTCCCATTCCTGTTCTCTTGAAGATCCCAAAGATGCTTTTTCAAGAGGCAACTGGACTTTCTGCTTTTTCTTTGAAGACATTTCACTACTTATCTGTTTTGACCCCCTCCTCCGTCCAGTAAAGAATGCCGAGACAAGCTTAATTGGAATGTCACAGCACTTTATTAGCAAGAAACCAAAACCTCGGTGGCTGAAAGCCAAGCATAACAAACAGATAAGAACCTTGGCAGCAACTCAGACTTCGACAGATAACAGCTTCTCCAGCGTTAGGAATGACATTGAATCCTGCAAAACCAGGCTCCTCCCAGTCTCTTTTTAAATACTATCTTGAGAGAAGCCTAATTACAATCACCTGGGTCCAATTATCTTTGGTAACTGCATAGCTGCTCTCTACGTCGATCTGCCTAGCATTGCCGGGCATCCAGGAACAACTCCCTTGGCTCTTCCCCACTGCTCCAATGCATGATGTCTGGATCACACTCCCTTGTCTCCTCCCCACTGGTTCAAGGCTCAGGCACCTCCTGGTGGCCAACCAGCCTCTCTGCTCCCTGCTCAGAGTTGGAACCCTGTCCAGGGTCCTCCACATCCTCCAGAGCCGACTCATAGGGTCCCTCGCTATCGGAGTCTGGTGGCAGCTTCAACGGATCCTGCTGGGCCACAACACTTATCCAAGAAGCTTCTTCATCTCTGACTATTCTTCCCCATAATCCACTCAGAGCTGAAGAAGCTTCTTGGATGAGAAACGAAACATCTTCAAAGAAAAAGCAAGACAGTCCAGTTGCTTCTTGAAAAAGCATCTTTGGGACAACCATGACCTGGATGATTGAGAATCTCCATAGGCATCTTGATGACTTCCTTTCCTTCTGGCATTCAGTCAGTCTGGCAGGAATGACTGAGGGCTGAAATTCAATAACATCTGGAAAATCTCACATGTCCAGCCTCCTGGTTTATGAAGAGAGACTGCTGCTTTTCCATATCAGAAATCAGGTTGCGTTTTGGTTCAACCTCCTGTTCTTTCAAAACTCTGGTTAGTGCATAATGAAACTAAATAAGTTGTGTTCATGCATCCCAGTAAGGTGCTATCTGATATCAGTTCTTGCAAAATATTTTCTTTCCTTTTAAAAAAAAAATAAAGGGTCTGTTGTCTTTATTCAAATCGCTGTACACTGGGGACAATTGATGTCTTCCTATTAAGGCACCTGCTCCTTAAAAAAATCTGTATTATAAATTTCTAAAATCATTCATAGTGCCAGTGGAGATTTACATCCTGACATGAACAGCAAAATCATAACCTTTATTAAGACAAAAGAAGGGAAGTTGTACATATTTCATGTGCCGGATATTGATTCTTATACATAGACTTCATAGCTTACTTTCTACAATATAGGAAATATGTACTGTCTATCTATCTTGCCCCGTAAAGGAATATCTACTGCATTTGCTTCAAGGGCTGCATAATTATGTTTGATTCTGTTGTTTGGCTACTGTTGTTCATAAATGCTGATTTTTCCCCAGTGGTATCTACCAGCCTGGGAAAAACAAACAAACTACAAAGAACTGGCATCTGCTATTTTTATACCAGACAATCAAACCTCATGGGGTCCATATGCCCAATACCAATTCCTCTTTTGTATTTTCCATTATCTCTCTTAAGAGGCTACCACCTACTAAGTCTGGAGGCTTATTCTCTATAGGGGAGGAAAAATAGTATCCTGAAATGAGTAAATCCACAACAAGGGGCCATTTCTCTGTCCCTTGGAAAGGACCTCTTCCTCAAGATACTCATTCACCCCAATAGTTATAAAAACAGTAGCCTGGAAACTGAGGTCATCAACAAAATCTTAGCCATCATACATATTTTTTTAAAAAAATATCTTCAAATCAGTCTCTTGTTTTGTGAAATCCAGTCCCCTTCCAGATAGTTCAGGAGGTGTATTAAATGTCCCTCGCCCACGTTTTCTGATAATCTGGCAAGGTTTGTATTGCCATGTGTAACATGGGTACAATATGGACTCTCTTAGAACCCTATGGTCATTTAGATGCAATGCTGAAATCTAAGTCAAGGTATTGCAGGCATGGAAAAACTGGTTGGATGTATCCAGCAAATGGTAGCTCACCACTTCCTTTAGAAATGGACTCCATTGTAGATTACCATTAGGAAGTTCTCCGTAACATTCAGCTGGATTCTCCCTTTGGGTATCTTATATCTAATGTTCCTTGCCCAGTACTCTAAATGGTAGCCTTACATTTGAAAAGCACGATCAACTCCTTCTCACAACTCCTAGTCGACTATCTCAATGCACTTCTCTGATCTTTCCAGTTTTTCAGAACCTTTCTTACAATATGGTGATTTTTACACTTAGTTTATTGTTCTGCCTAATTCAGTGGTGGGATTCAAATAATTTACCAAGCAGTTCTCTGCCCTAATGACCAGCTGGGTAGGCGGGGCTTGGTGGTCATGTGAGCATGTGGGCGCGGCCAAGTCAATGTCACTCAGGTTGATGGGCACTTCACCTTAGTTGTTACAATGGTAATAAGGGTTAACTGGAGAGACAGTTTCTGTAAGCAGGGCAATAAAGATTAGGCTAGAAACAACACCAGAATGTTTCCTTAAAACCAAAAGGAGACTTCCTTAAATAACCGGTTCCCCAAACTGCTTAGAAAGTTACCAACCGGTTCTCCCGAATAGATGCGAACTGGCTGAATCCCACCACTGGCCTGATTGCTTACCATACTCTTTTATCCCTTTTATCCCTGGAGCTGAAACTTTGTATGCTTTTGTATACAACACACTCAATCATGATTTACTCAATAAACAAAGATCTTGCATTCCCCAATGCCCTGTTGGAAGAAATATCCAGGTCTAGGTCCAAGCTGGGAGAAAGAAAATGGAGACAAAACGGAGGCTGGAGGATGATTGGAAAGAGGATCCATTTACTGATGAAGCAGAACCACGAAGCATATGTGATTCCTGGCAGCTGGCCACATGGAATTGAGAATGAGGGGTTTTTATACCTTCTCTTGGGCTTTGCACTTGAGCTTCCTGTTCCTGTGGAAGGACATGTATCCTATTGACTGTTGTCAGTTTCCTATGGGGCCATGTAGGAGTTATGTAGGGGTCATAGCTGACTTTACAGGCAAAGTACAAATCTTTAGTGTTTGTCTGAGCTATGTTTGGTTGAAGTTTCTGAGGGTGATGCAATGTCGTTAAGAGATTGTGCAATATAGTGAGCTCTAGGTCTTCTGCTAAATGGAAGAGGGTTAATTCTATTATGTCCTGAAGTTTCATGTCTTAATCCCATCACTCTGAAGCTGAAGTTTGGGTTTTTTTTTTGCTTTGTAGATAGAATTATTTTTCAATGGACACAAAATATCTGCTGGGGGGCAGTCTGCTTTCTGTCTTTCTTAATATTTTTTTTAATTTCTCTTTTAAGGGGGGGAATATTTTATCCTGTCTTTTTAAATATTCCTTAAAATATTTCATTCTTTTAGGAGAGGGGTGGATACTAACTTTCTACAACCCTTAAATATAAATCACTCACAGGGGCTCAGTTGAGCAAGGCAATGGATTAAAATACAGATGACAAACTTGTGGTTGACTCTATTGTACAATCACCAGGATGCAACTCGGCTTGTCTTACCACTGATGACTAGCTTCCCAATATTCTTTTTACCCCTCAGCTGGTTAGGACTGGAGAAGTAACACAGCCATTGTCAAGAGAGTTATTTAATATTTTCCAGGACGTTGAGGAGGTTGAGGACTGTCTTGTGAGTGGAATATAATACATATGGCACGGAGCTTTGGGGGAGTTTGGTGAAATTTGTTGTTTATTCAACTGTGATTTTATGACTTATGTTACTGTTTTCATCTGTTTCCGCTTGAAAATTATAAGAAATTATGCCACTGAGCAAGTGTTTGTCTGTGTGTGAGAGCTTGTGCATGAGAAACAGTTAAAGAGATGCCAAAAAAAAAAACCCCACTCTGGAGTGAGGCTTAGTTTAAAATATAGCTTTGGTGAATTGAGCACAAAAGCTATATTTTAAACTAAAACGAGCTTCAAAATAGTTAAATGACCCCATATACTTCTGAACTGAGAAGTCCAGAAATGCTGTAAATCCTGCAGAGGTATAACACCATCAGAAATCAGTGTTGTTGTTATTGTTGTTACTATTTTTTGCCCAACTAAGATCCTCACTTTCCGACTGTCACCAAAGATGAAAGAAATATCTTTAAATATTTTACGGACCAAAACAAAGCATTTTTAAACTCTTCAGTTCAGCTCAAAAGCTATTTTAAAAATAAATAACAATCAAGAATGAGGCCTCTCTTAAGATATAAAAGTTGTGACAAAAAAAGTAAAGGAACGTAGAGTGAGAAGGGGAAAAAAAGGAAGTGCAAATAGGGAACACCATTTATTTAAATTCTAGAGTTCCTACAATGATCAGTTGGAATGGAAACAGTTCCATGATATGAAGATTTAAGAAGTGTTGGCTGGAACAGCAGTATTATCATTTCCCTAGTATGACTGCTGGGGATTTCTTTCACAGCTAGTATTTCTGTCTTGAAGCTTCACATATCATATTAACAGTGACGTGCAGTCAGAGGAGGCAGGGGAGGCACAGCCTCACCTTTGTCAATCATGAAAAGGGGAAAAAAATGTAAATGGGAAAAGGTGAGTGCTGGGGTTAGGCTAGCTAGCTGCTGCCACACCGTGAATAATTGCCTGGTTTTTTTAAAAAAAAAAGCCTCTAAAAAAGCGCCCTCTACTATGAGGCAGGAGAACTGCATGCCTCATCTAGTCTGACTTTTAAGGCGCTCGAGCAGAGTTAAGCGAGGGTTAAAAGCCTGAAAAATCCCGAGGTGTTGTAATATAGTTCCTTGTGTAGGCGTAGCGGTCACCCATGGCCCAGTTCATCCCGGGCTTGCAGAGCCACGCTGAATCACACAGGAGAAAACAAACTCCTAAAACTCCATAACATCCTGATAGTGCATAACATAACATCCTGACAATTCACTCTAGATGTGCCTTACCAATGACGCCCAGGATTTGACCATATAGAGACAGAAATTCCCTGAGCAGTAGATTAGAAATTGTACTTTTACAGGCTGTTTTTAATCACATGCTATTGCTCCTCCTGCCTTTGTCCTATCTCAATAAAAGGGGCTCTCAGACTCCCAATCTGGGTCGCTCCATCCCGAGAAAGATCGTGTCCTGTCTTTTCTCCACATTGGCCTCATGGACGACCCACGGGAACATCACACCGAGGTAATTGAGGCACGCAATTCTCCTGCCTCATAGTAGAGGGCGCATTTTTTAGAGGCTTCAACTCTGTCATTCTGTTTAAAGCTGTAGCGTCGCGCTCACTCTTCCTCCTCTCTTTCTCCATTTCTGATACCGCCCACCCCACCCCATGCTCTCTCTTTTCCTTCAAATTTCCTTTTTTTCTTTAATAAATGCAATGCTCAGGCATGCTCTCCTCTCCCACGACACCCCACTGACTAAAGCACTTTCTTTCACCCTCCTGAGGTCACGGCAGAGCTCAGGTGGGCTGCAGCACTTCAGTTGGTGGATATGATTTATGACACAGACTGAGGGGAGGGGAGACACAGGGGTAAAGTTCAGAGACCATTAACCGGGAATCAGTTTCAGCTCCGCAGAAGAACATGCCAAAATGTTGCTCCTAATAAATGACTGGATTTCTTTTGAACTTTGTCTCGAGGCTCGTAAATTAATTAGGGCATCTTTTGGAAACTTCATAGATAGATCAATACATTTTTTGCTTTACTACTCTATACATCAATTTTTAGATCCAACCATGAAAACATCAGATGTCTTTTTGCTACAGAGGTCATTATGACCTCACATCTATAATAGCATAGCCGAAATAGTACATCTGTGGTTAAGGGTTAAATTTGTTGAAGCAAACCCGATCCATTTCACCTCACTTCTGGTATATAATTGCATCTTTCCAGTGAGGAATCAAGATAATGATAGGGAAGTCTTCCTCTTGAAGCCCCCAAATGTTAATGAACTTGACTCATAACACCATCATTTATCCTGTGCATGAAATCCTTTATTGTTGGGATGCTTCAACCCTTGTTGAGTTTTCTCTCTCTTATTTGGCAACACAAGCTTGTTTGTTAGCTTATTTAGGTCATCAGAGTTAAATTTTCCATACAATTCCTTTGTGCTCCTGTCTTTGGAAGGCATCCAAAGTCTTTTATCTTGTACTAATTCAAGCATCCAACGTGTTAAGTATTCTTAGCTTCAGAGACTAGCTACATAATTACCTCCAGTGCTTTCATTCTGAATGCAGAGATTCACTCTGGATTTCCTTTCCTTCTGAGAGTTACCTTTAGGGTATTAAATATTTGGACGGCTCTTTTAATTATAAAAGTACAGCAATCTCATATTTACATTATGAAATACCACTATAATTCTCTCTCTTTCTCTCTCTCTGTCTCTCTTCCATCTCCATTAAATGGACTTCAATATTTCAGCAGCAAAGAGCATGATAACACAGGGCACCTGGGAGACTTCAAAATCTAAAACAGATTGGAGACAGGGGGAAATTAAACTTTGGGTTTATCCCCCTTTTAAAGTGAGTAATCCAACAAGAATATTTTTTAAAAAGCCACCCTCTCACTTTAAGAATGTTCATAATAATTGGAAAATCACCCACTAGCGTCCCCCAATTTAATGCATTCTCCAACTACAAAGAATATTATTATTCTAAGACATTTTTTTTTATTGGGATTGATTTTAAAGATAAATTGTGAATTGCACCAAAATCAAATGGAGTGTTGAAAGCATTACCCCTACTCCCATCTGCAAAATAATGGGAGGCATGATTCTAATGTTCATCTGAGATGTACGTTATCTTAACATCAGTTTAGTATAAATAGCTTTTGATATGCTTAGGAGAGTTAGGAATGCATTGTTTCTTTAGTCTTGGCTGTATTCTTCAAATCATTTTCTGCCTCTCTGTTTTTATTGTTCCATTATGCAACTTGATGATGAACATCAGAAATTCAGACTTTGTGGAATCTATTTTTTTTTTAAAAAAAAATTGTTCGCTACTGCTGACATGGGGGGCCTAATCTGAAATGAAAAATTGGTCCTGAAAGGCGAACGCACATTCGGTGAGCTGAGAAAATGTGCCTCTATACATTTATTATGTATATGTTTAAGTTGTTAGGAGCTGATCAAACAGATGATCTATTTAAGAAAAAAAAATAGCTGGATTCTCTGTCTCCAGGAAGATCATTTGAACTGCCTTGCAAATGAGGGCATTAAATTGGGGTGAGAACCTGTTCTTGTGTTTTCTCATGTTAGCCTCTTCTAAAGCTCCCTGTCCTTCTTTCCATCACTAACAGCTGGTTGTCAACCCTTCAAAGAAGTCCAGTTCCAGAAGCAGACATCACAAGAACTATGCAAAATCTTCCTTCATCAGCTCCACCTAGGTCAGTGATGGCGAACCTCTTTTCCCTCGGGTGCCAAAAGCTCATGTGCATAACCATGCCCATTATTCAATCCACCCCATGTCCCGTGCATATGCACTTGACACCTGTTAGGTAAAGCTCCCCGTTGGGAGAGCGAGTATGTTCAGCGAAGCATTGTGAGATTTGTGTTGGAGAACACACAAACTAGCGTACAGAGACACTGCAGTTTAAATAGGCTTTTACTTTCATGGAAATAGAGGTATCAGAGTCCAGCAAACACTCCAAGTCATACACAGATAAGACAGTCAGTCATCAATGTCTTTCAGTTAAGGGATAATCCAAATAACATAGTCCAGTATCATATAATCAGTTCAGTACTCCAAGTTTGCTAACAGTTGCAAAACGTACAATAGCTCATGGCACTTTCTAACAGCCAGTTTCCAAAACACTCAGATCAGATCAGCCCAGCATCTAATGAACAGAGAGCTAACAGTCATTTTGGCTCCCTCTTATGGCCGATTGAGGAAAACAGCAACCAATCACATTTTACAGTATAATTTAAAGAAACAGATACAACATTGTTACATGATTTACATATTGCCAACCCAACCATTAGAATTATATTCCTCTTTTCCCTCGGGTGCCAAATGCGCATGTGCATACCCACACTCATAATTCAATCCATCCCATGCCCTGCGCATATGCGCATGACACCCTCCCCCGGTGTTCCCCCATTTTGAGCCTAGCAGACCTCACTGAAGCTTCCAAAGGGCAGAAACAGCCTATTTTCCAACTTCCAGTAGGCTTGTTTTTCACCCTCCCCGGGCTCCAGAGGCTTTCTAGGACTCCTGGGAAGGGAAGGGAAGTTTAGTTTTTTTTTAGGGAAAAAAAACCCAGGGGTGTTCAAACTTGACAGCTTTAAGACTTGTGGACTTCCACTCCCAGAATTCCTCCTCCAGTCATGTTGGCTGGAGTGTGCAAGTCTTAAAACTGTCAAGTTACAAGACCTTTGCACCCCTAACCCTTTAGAAAAAAAAACCCAAGGGATGTTCAAACTTGACAACTTTAAGACTTGTGGACTTCCACTCCCAGAATTCCTCCTCCAGTCATGTTGGCTCAGGAACTCTGGCACTGAAGTGTGCAAGTCTTAAAGCTGTCAAGTTACAAGACCTTTGCACCCCTAACCCTTTAGAAAAAAAACCCAGGAGTGTTCAAACTTGACAGCTATAAGACTTTAAGGTTTAGATAAGACTCTTAAAGGCAGGCGGGGCAATTGGTGAGCCAGCCAATCAGTGAGCGGCAGGCAGGGCAAGCATGGTGTGGACGGGTGGGGGGAGGGAGCTGGAACTGGTTCTAAACAGCACAGTAGATTTGTGGAACCTCTTTTATAGAAAAGATTAGAACTGGCAGGAACCCACCCCTACAACGGGGCCATCTGTGGCACATGTGCCAAAGGTTCGCCATCACAGTTATAGGGTCTCCTGCTTGAACTGGGTTTGGATGATAAGACCTCCAAAGAAGCTTCCAACTCTGTTGTGCTGTTATTCCTCCCTCTCCTTACCCATCCAGGAAAAAATAATAATAACAAGGCATTTATGTAACCAATGCAACTAAATCAACAGCTGCAAATTGGCAGGTGTGTTATTTTGGCTGAAGTCCCACCTCTTTTGATAGGCAATGATATTTTGGAATTCTTTCTTTTAAGTTTTTTTATTTTTATTTCTCATACATACATTCATAATTGTACAATCTCATAACTCTCATTAGTAAAATGTGTTGTCTTTTAAAATTGATAATAATTTTTCTTCCACCTAAACTAAAAATATAACTGAGGTTGCTTTTCTGCCATCCCTTACACTCATCTTATTTTGCAACAACACTCCTTCTTCCTTTTCTCTCCTTCCCTCCCTCCTCCTCTCCTTCTCTCCTTTCTTCTTTCCTCCTCTCCTTTCCTTTCTCTACTTCCCTTTCCTCTCCCACACTCCCCCCTGTTCTTCTTTTTCCTACCCTCTCTCTTACTCTTATTCCCCCCCATTTCTTCCTCTCTTTTTCCCTTTCTTCTTTCCCATTCCTTTCTCCTCTCCTCTTCTCTCCCTTCCCTCTTTTCGTTGTTGTATTTACATATTTTCCTTTTCCATCTGGCATATTTTCGGGATGGCTTTCCAGCAAACCCTATACTGTATTTACATAGCAATTTTAAATTTCCTCTTCTGTAACTTATTTTCCATTTTAACAGCTACACATGTATCACCCTTTAAACACATATTTAAATATTTTGGAATTCATGGGAGCATGAATCCATCTCCCTTTAAAAGCAGCTTTTCTTTTTTTGAACTCCAAGGTTCTAAGAAAGTCTGGAAACAGATGTGGTTACTTTAAGGAGTCGCATTAAGGATGTGCTGCTTTAGGATATCACACACACAAAGGATTTCATATAGATGACAGATGGCCTCCATGGGAATGGAGACACACATGAATGAGATAATCTTTGGGGAAAATTATCCTTGAACTATGAGTCAGGAAAACAAAAAGAAGACAACTTACCTTTACATGAGGAATTCCTCCTTTAAAATATATCTATAAATTCTTGAGAGACAGCATGCAGGAGAGAATCTTGGTTCTTTTTCTATGAATGCTTCCAATGCAGAAAGAACGAAAATTGTGAGCTCCTTGTATTATTCTTTCTTCCTTTCAATTACAGAAGCTCACAATTTTATGAGTTTAGACCCAGAATTAAATGCTTCATTCTTCCACTGGTCTTAATTGCCAGCATAGAATTTAGAATTCCACACTGGGGCTCTTTAATTATATGTCTGATCCTGGTGGTAATACTATAATTATCTGGATTCGGCTTTGGAAAGGATTAAATGGTCACTTTTTTTTAGGAAAAGAGGTTTTAAATACTGGCGCGTGGCTGTTTTCATGTCTCATGATGTTCAGCAATTGTGAGAGGGCAAGGATACAATTGGGAGCCCAGGAACAAATTAGATTGATGGCTTGTCCTTGATACATTGGCAGTTTCATTTCTAGGGCCCACCAAATCCAAAACAAAATCATTTTTTATAGTTGAACAGAATCTTGAGAGAAATGAGTTCATGTGATCCAGCCTAGCTTCCTCTATACAGAGAGACAGTTGAAAATGTTCTCCTGGGTTGATAGCCATTTATCATTCCTTGTTTTGAAAATCCACCAGATTATGGGAAGGGAGGGAGGGGAGGGGAATGTCTCTAGCGGGCTGCCTTCTGCCCTCCCTCGCCAAGTTTGATCTTAATAGCCTAAGTACACGTGTCTACAAACTGGAATATTGAACAAGAAATGAAGATGAAGCTCTGTGTTTATCAGCAATTGACCTTCCATTCGGTGTCCTGTATGATGTTAGATGCTCAAAATAATCAGATGAGCTGATAGATGAAGTGTCAACATGGAAGAACAAAGAAATCAACATCAACAGGAAGAGGAGCTACTGAAATAGTAATTTAACCTGCAATTATAGCGAGAGTCCATCTCACTGAAGGCAATCTTGGCCCTGAGGAGATCTTGTGTGATGGGGGATGATAATTTACCAGAATTAAAAATGGAGAAGGCGGAACTAAGGACGACTTTATGCAGACGTTTTGCCTTCTTGAAATGAACCCAAGGGGAAAAGAAGAACCAGTGTCTTGCAAATGTTGAATCTTCCATAAACCAGCTATTTCTCTATATGTCTGTTTCGTTCTCTTAGATGGGAAGGCAGAAACAATCTCACTGATTTATTTAAATTCATATTAAATGTTCTCTCCAGGAAGCAGCTGTATTTAAAAAAAATGCTCAGATTTTCCTACAGGTAGGGTTGAAGTCATAATAGTTGCTCTTCATTCATTCATTCATTCATTCATTCATTCATTCATTTCCAACATTCATTCACTCACACACACACAAACACACACACACACATGGAAGAATAAAGTGCATCAAAAAAATCAACTCATGTAACATGTGTTACACGCAATGTAACTTGCATTCATCCACAGAATAACATTCATGTGCATTTAATTTATTTTGGTATTTATAATACAGAATACAGAATAAGAGAGTTGGAAGGGACCTTGTAGGTCATCTAGTCCAACCCACCGCTCAAGCAGGAGACCCTACACCATTTCTGACAAATGGCAGTCCAATCTATTCTTGAAAGCCTCCAGTGTTGAAGCTCCCACAACTTCCAAAGGCAACTTCTGTTCCATCGGTTGATTGTTCTCATTGTCAGAAAATTTCTCCTTAACTTCTAGGTTGACTTTCCTCTACATCAGTTTCTATCAGGGGTGGGTTTCAAAAAAATTTCGAACCTACTCTGTGGGTGTGGCATCCTTTGTGGGAGTGGCTTGCTGGCCATGTGACCTGGTGGGAGTGGCTTGCCGGCTATGTGTTTTCTTTCTTTCTTTCTTTCTTTCTTTCTTTCTTTCTTTCTTTCTTTCTTTCTTTCTTTCTTTCTTTCTCTTCTCTCTCTCTCTCTCTCTCTCTCTCTCTCTCTTCCTTCCTTTTGTCTCTCTGTCCCTTTTTCCTTTTTTCTTTCATCTCTCCCTCACTTTTTCTTTCTTTTTTCTTTATTTCTTCCTTCCTTCCTTCCTTTCTCTTTCTCTTTCTCTTTCTCTTTCTCTTTCTCTTTCTCTTTCTCTTTCTCTTTCTCTTTCTCTTTCTCTTCCTCTCTCTGTGTGAGTCTGTGTGTTTGTGTGTGTGTGCGTGTCTGTGTGTGTGTGTCAGTGGTGGGTTTCAAAAAATTTTGGAACCTCTTCTGTAGGTGTGGCCTGCTTTCTGGTGGAACCTCTTCTAACTGGTTCGGTAGATTTGACGAACCGGTTCTACCGAACTGGTGCGAACTGGTAGGAACCCACTTCTAGTTTCTATCCATTATTCCTTGTCTGGTTTTCATGTGCTTTGGAAAACAGGTTGACCCTCTCCTCTCTGTGATAGCTTTTCAAATATTGGAACACTGCTATCATTTGAAGCAGCTTAACCCACTACACTCCAAACATGGGATCCAGAATTCTTGCACTCATGTGAGAAGCGCTGAGGCTCTTCCAGGTTGAAAGGATCAGCCAGTGACATCACCGTTGCCCTGGGGATGCCCATTTGGGGTCTTCTTTTATGTCCCAACAAGAAGTGGAGTGAAGAACGAGAGCTCAACCCCATCCCATTGCAACTTTTGGGTCTCGAACGTGGGCTTGCTGAGGTCCTGCTCAGTGTTCCAACCACTCGAGCTGCCAAGCTGCCTAATTCCTATCAGAATTAGGACATGTCTTTGGAAATCTCTGCATCCCATCAAATCCCTATTTCTTTGGTTTTAGATCATGGTGCTAACTTGGAGCTTGAGGATCATCTGTGTCCTAAGTTACCCCTAGAATCTTTTAAACTCTACCTAAAATAGACACCAAACCATCATCTTTTAAGAACCCCATAATCCCTTGCAGGGTGGAGTCTGGGCAGCTGAATGGAGCTAGCAGAGTGTTTTAATGGCCAGATGCCCTTCTTGTCACCAATGTGGAGGTTTGCTCAGCAGACATATTCTCATTGTGCCCAGAGAGAGAAATATCTGCCTCTACCCAGGATCGAACTCACAGCCTCCTGATCGTGAGGCGAGAGCTCCCCCTCTAGGCCACTGCATCACTCCTAAAATAGACACCAAATGTTTATAGCATAATTCCTGGGTGGGGGGAGGGACCGACAGTTTATTTCTATTTTAGAAGCAGAAATAAATCTTTGCTTAACAAATCTTATAAAAATCCTCCTTTTGCTTTTACTTTCTGCAGGACAAAAATCTCTGACTCATCAAATGTTCTTCGAACGGTTTAGCGTGTCTTTCAGTTTTGACTAAAATAAAATTCAGGCTCAGTTTTGAGATTCTCCTACAGAAGAAGGAAATGTTGAAATGTTGTCAGCCCACCCACACCCATCCCAGAATAGAGAACGGTGTAGACACTTGCTCAAGGAGGAGAGTGGAATACAGATGTGCTTCTCCTAAAAAAAACAACGATAAGAGAACATGGAAATAGATCTAGTGTCACATGTAAGTCTTAGCAAAGCAGGAGGCTTTAGCTGCATCAGAAAAAAATATTTCATTAAAAAGATGTTGAGACTCTAGAAAAAGTGCAGAGGTGAACAACCAACAACCAAGATGATTAGGGGACTGGAGGCTAAAACATATGAAGAACAGTTGCAGGAACTGGGCATCAGATGTGGGTTCCTACCGGTTCGCACCAGTTCAGTAGAACCGGTTCGTCAAATCTACCGGACTGGTTAGAAGAGGTTCCACCAGTGGACCCGGAAAGCAGGCCACACATACAGAAGAGGTTCCAAATTTTTTTGAAACCCACCACTGCTGGCCATGGCTAGTCCAGTGAAGAGAAGGACCAGGGAGACATGATAGCAGCCTTCCAATATTTGAGGGGCTGCCACAGAGAGGAAGGGTCAAGCTATTTTCCAAGCTACCTGGAAACCAGACAAGGAATAATGAATGGAAGCTGAACAAAGAGAGATTCAACCTGGAAATAAGGAGAAATTGTCTCACAGTGAGAACAATCAACCAACAGCTTGCATTCAGAAGTTGTGGGAGCTTCCTCACTGGAAGCTTTCAAGAAGCGACTGGACTGCCATCTGTCAGAAATGGTTTAAGGTCTCCTGCTTGGGAAGGATGGGGGTTGGACTAGATGACCTATAGTACAAGGTCCCTTCCAAGTCTTGTTAATCTTAATAATTACTACTGCAATGCGCTCTACATGGGGCAGCCCTTGAAGAGCATTCGGAGACTTCAACTGGTCCAGAATGCGGCCGCACGAGCGATTGTGGGTGTACCTTGATACACCCATGTTACACCTATCCTCCGCGAGCTGCACTGGCTTCCAATCGGTCTCCGGATACGCTTCAAGGTGCTAGTCATCACTTATAAAGCCCTTCATGGTATTGGACCTGGGTACTTGAGAGACTGCCTGCTGCCAATTACCTCCCAAAGACCCATTAGATCGCACAGGGTCAGCCTCCTCCGGGTTCCATCCACTAGCCAATGCCATCTGGCTACGACCCGGGGGAGGGCCTTCTCTGTGGCAGCTCAAGCCCTTTGGAACGAACTCCCCACAGAGATTCGGACCCTCACCTCTCTCCCGGTCTTCCGAAAAGCCGTTAAAACCTGGCTGTGTCAGCAGGCCTGGGGTTGATGAGCTCCCTTCCCCTCTCGACAGGTGTGGTTGTTGGTCATTTTAAATGTCTATTTTGTACTTGTATGTTTCCCTTTCCCGTTTAAGTTGTTCACCGCCCTGAGTCCCTTTTTGGGAATAGGGCGGCATATAAATAAAATAAAACTTAAAACTTAAACTTAACTTAATCTGCTAATCTGTTCATCGTGCCAATGCTGAGTTTATAATTAGATACCCTCCATGAGATTGACTGGAGATAAGTAATAGTAAACACCAGTGAACCTGGATACTAATAATATAGAAATACATGTGTAGAGATCTTTCACTATCAAGGACTTTCTTCCCTTACGGATAATCTATTACAATCTGTGTACTTGTGATGGGCAGTGGGACATATTCAGCCATTTATCACTCTCAGTATATTTTTTCTCCCCTTTGCTTATTCCTCTGCCCTGTAATGCTGACTTATTCTTTTTCTATCATGGTGATGCCTGCTCAGATCATTGATAAGTCTCTTTTCCACCTCATCCATCTCGCAGATTGCCAATGACCTTTGTGTACTTTCCTTCTGCTGTTGAATGTTTTCTTCCCACACCTCTATCTGCTTGTGTTTTTTGATCTTTTTTCTTCTTCTGATAGCTACTGACCAATATGTCAATTGCCCCTTGAGAAATGTCCATATTTCAATCTATTTTCATCCTTAGGTGAATTCTCTCTGACAAGTTTTTTTTTTTTTCCGGGCCTTACATTGTGAAACTTTCTAGCATGGAGCAAGATTTCTCTTTCCCTCTCTCCCTCCCCAGTCCCTTCTGACACACACAGATACACCCAGACACACAATATGTTAACACAATGCTTTCCAAGCTTCTAGAATTGAAGAAAGAGCAGCGAAAGAAGTTAGATGGAGAAGAAATAATTCAGGAAAGGCAGCAAAAGGCACAACTGCTGATATAATATAGAGTAGAGTAGAGTAGAGTAGAGTAGAGTAGAGTAGAGTAGAGTAGAGTAGAGTAGAGTAGAGTAGAGTAGAGTAGAGTAGAGTAGAACAGAACAGAACAGAACAGAATTCTTTAATGGCCAAGCATGATTGGACACACAAGGAATTATAGAATAGAATAGAATAGAATAGAATAGAATAGAATAGAATAGAACAGAACAGAACAGAACAGAACAGAACAGAACAGAATAGAATTCTTTATTGGCCAAGTGTGATTGGACACACAAGGAATTTGTCTGTGGTGCAGATGCTCTCAGTGTACATTAAAAGACAAGATACATTCATCAAGAATTGTAAGGTACAACATTTAATGATAGTCATGGGGTACAAATAAGCTATCAGGAAACAATCAATATCAATATAAATGAGCCGAGGTGGCGCAGTGGTTAGAGTGCAGTACTGCAGGCTACTTCAGCTGACTGCTAACTGCAGTTCGGCGGTTCAAATCTCACCGGCTCAAGGTTGACTCAGCCTTCCATCCTTCCGAGGTGGGTAAAATGAGGACCCAGACTGTGGGGGCGATATGCTGACTCTGTAAACCGCTTAGAGAGGGCTGAAAGCCCTATGAAGCGGTATATAAGTCGAACTGCTATTGCTATCAATATAAATCGTAAGGATACAAGCAACAAAGTTACAGTCATGCAGTCATAAGTAAATAAATAGAAGAAAAGCTTTGGAAATATGGTGGAGGCACGAGTGTCACAGCTAACAAAGTTATCCAAACTTTTCTTAAAAATTGGATGGGTGACATTAACTAGGTAACTGATG
Organism: Thamnophis sirtalis; assembly: GCF_051295495.1. Lineage (NCBI taxonomy): Eukaryota > Metazoa > Chordata > Lepidosauria > Squamata > Natricidae > Thamnophis > Thamnophis sirtalis. Next base: position 9,836,970 of record NW_028261392.1, read on the forward strand.
ATGTTATCTAGTTAAGGTAATGCAAGAAAACAAGCAAGTTCAGTGGTATTAGTTAGCCTATCTTGGCATGGTCCCCAAAATTGAACAAATGAGGCTGCAAGCTAACATCTAAGAAGACTTAGAACAGTGGTGGGTTTCAATTTTTTTTAGAACCTCTTCTGTAGGTGTGGCCTGCTTTGTGGGAGTGGCTTGTCAGCCATATGACTGGGTGGGCATGACCAACTTGTAAAATGTGGTCAAACTCACTTAACAATGCTCTTGCTTAGCAACCAAAATGTTGGCTCAGAAACTCTGGCATTTGAAGCACGCAAGTCTTAAAGCTGTCAAGTTACAAGACCCTTGCTGTCCTAACCCTTTAGGAAAAAAACCCAGGGGTGTTCAAACTTGACAGCTTTAAGACTTGTGGACTTCAACTCCCAGAATTCCTCCTCTCACTCTTCATCTTGATGATGTGCGGATGGGCGGGGGGAGGGAGCTGGAACCGGTTCTAAACAGCACTGTAGATTTGTGGAACCTCTTCTATAGAAGAGGTTAGAACTGGCAGGAATCCACCCCTGACTTAGAAGTAGGTTCCATGGACAAAGGCAGTACTGAGGACCTTCTTGTAAATAGAAGAATAATTTCTTATTTCAGACATATAACAAACCTTGAAACAACTGGCTTGGATGAGGATTGCAAACCGAAATGAGGAATTAATTGTACATTGGTATGAGACCATGCTCCATTCCATCGAGAACATTATGAGCTGTAAAGGGTTGCCACAATTAGTCTCTGTTAACAAAAACTGAAATGGATACAGCTTCAATAGCAGTTTATTATGGAATCTGCCAGACAAGAATGAACTCCCCGACTAATGTAATGAACATTTAATAAAAAAAGACATAAGATGACAGTCAGCCCCTGGAAGTGCCTCTTCTGTCAGAGTGTGCAACATTAAGAAACAGATGCATAATTTCAGCTTTGAAATATCGGGAATGCATTCAGAATGAAGTAATTAATATCCTGTTCACCATGCAGCTTTTTTTTTTCAATAAGCACAATGCCAGCCATTATTTTGAATCTTGTCTTCAGTTTAAAATACACATAAAGGCAGAAGGCCTATCAGCAAGGAGGACGCCTCTCTGGTTTTGTGCAGAATTAGTTGTGGGTTCAGGGAAAAGTAATGTAAATTTAGAGTAGAATAGAATTCTTTATTGGTCAAGTGTGATTGGACCCACAAGGAATTTGTCTTTGGTCCATATGCTCTCAGTGCACTGAAAAAGACACGAAAAGATACATTCATCAAGAATCATAAGGTACAACACTTAATGAGAGTCATAGGGTAAAAATAAGCAATCAGGAAACAATATCAATATAAATCATAAGGATATAAGCAACAAAGTTAGTCATACAGTCATAAGTGGGAGGAGATGGGTGATAGGAACGATGAGAAGACTAATAGTAATGCAGCTTTAGTGAATAGTTTGACAGTGGCGAGGGAATTATTTGTTTAGCAGAGTGATGGCATTTGGGGAAAAAAACTGTTCTTGTGTCTAGTTGTCTTGGTGTGCTGTGCTCTATAGCATCATTTTGAGGGTAGGAGTTGATACAATTTATGTCCAGGATGGGCCCTCTTTTTTACTCATGCAGTATACAGATCCTCAATGGGAGGCAGGTTGGTAATAATTGTTTTTTTCTACAGTTCTGATGATCCTCTGAAGTCTGTGTCCGTCTTGTTGGGTTGCAGAGCCAAACCAGACGGTTATGGAAGTGCAGATGACAGACTCAATAATTCCTCTGTAGAACTGAATCAGCAGCTCCTTGGGCAGTTTGAGCTTCCTGAGTTGGCACAAAAAGAAAATTCTTTGTTGTGCTTTTTTGATGACGTTTTTGATGATAGGTCTCCATTTTAAGTCTTGAGATATGATAGAACCTAGAAATTTCAATTCCTTTTCAATCTTTGACCAGCTTTCCCCGCTAAAAACAGTATTGGATAGTTCTCTCTCTCTATCTCTCCCTCTCCCTCTGACCTTGATTTTGCCCCCCCCCTCCTAAAGGCTATTCATGCCCATTTTGTCCCCCCCTCCCTTTTGATTGTGAGCCTCCCTGAGTCCCCCCAGGGAAAAGGGCGGCATATAAATAATAAATAAATAAACAATCCATTTTGGAAAAAAATGGGCCCATTTTTGCGAAAAACGGGCCGTTTTTGGGAGGTCTGCAAAGTGCAAAAACTTTTTTTTATTCTTTTCCTCTTCAAAACCTTGGTGTGTCTTATACTCTGAAAAATACGGTATTTAAAATATGTTGTTTCATTTTTTATTCTGCACTGCTTCCTTCAATCTTCCCTCAGTTATCATCCTTGCCTTCCTGTTAGTGCTCCAAAGAGCTAACCATAAGCATGAACAAATGAATTAGAGCTTAACATCTTTTAAAAAAAAATACAAAAAGGAAAAAATAATTTGTTTAAGTAGTGACTGAAAGGGAAAGGAGGAGACAAGGAACAATATATAAACAATATCCTGATCTTGAGATCTTTCTCACTGAGGAATACTAGCTTCCGTACCAGATGTGGGTCTTCTTCAGCAACCTGGAAGTGTTGGAAGAAATGGACATCTGGGTTCAGTTCCAAGTGGGGAAAAAGACACTGGATTCATGAAAGTTGCTTGGAAAGAAGGTTTATTGATGAACAGGATCACATGGCTTGAGATGCTGGGAGAAAAAGGGAAGAGATGCTGATCGTGCCTGCCTTTTATGCCCTCTGTTGGGCTTTGAATTTGAGCTTCTATTCTGATTGGTTGTCAGACTCCCATGGGGCAATGCAGGGGTAACTTTGTAGGTTGTGTTTTGAGTTCCAAGCTTGTTTGAGCCTTGCTGGGTGATGTAATCTTCCCAGGTGCCAAGTGGTGAGTTCGGTTGCTAGATGGGTAGAGGGCTAATCCTACCTTTGTTGGATCTTGGGTGAGGGCATTTGCCTAGGAATAGACCCAGCTATCTCTTTATCTCTTAAGTGTGGACATTTGCTGTGGGCTATTGAGGAGTGTGAGGGCTATTAAGAGTGATTCTGCTTCCTGCCAAATAAACATATTTCTCCATTTCTCATCCAGGGAAATATAATATTCTGCCTTTTTAATATTTCCTAGAATATTTCATTTTTCTGGGAGATGGGTGGGTGCTAACTTCCTACAGAAGATCTCTCAAAGCACTAAATTGCTTCACTGTTTTTGACACCACTTGTCGGGCTTCTTCTGGATGAATTTCAGTCCAGAAGAAAGCTGTTTGCTAATTAACGCCCTCCCCCCGCCCGTCTCCCAGGAAAACAATAAAACACCCAGACAGATATTCAGATAAAACAGATTTTAAAAATGACAAGAGCCGTATGTGGGTGGTTTGCCTAAAAAGATACAAGACCAGGTAGGTAAAACTACATTTCTAGCTTTTGGACCAGTTTCAAGGAAGCAAAAATAAGAAGGGCGGGGAAAGAAAAATCCAGAAAAGTAGCTGGTCTTACATTCATTCTGTGTGAACTTATGATTCTGAGAATATATAAATAATGAGTGTGGAAAAAGATAGGCTTAAGTTTAATGGAAAGAGCATGAGCTGAAGTCTATTTTTTTTCCTTTCTCCCTTCTTCCCTCCCTCCCTCCCTCCCTCCCTCCCTTCCTTCCTCTCTTCCTCCTTCCTTCCTTCCTTCCTCCCTCCCTCCCTTCCTTCCTTCCCAGTGATTGTAAAGATTAGAAATATTTGAGCTCAGCCACAAATCCATCTATCCGTTGTAGGAGCTTGAATAATATTGCATAAATCCCTGTGATTCCTACTCTGCTTAGAGCAGAGGTGTCAAACCCTAACCCTAACCCTAACCCATATTGAGATGAGGTGGACCAGTTGCTTTCATGGTGTGGAGACAATAATTTGGTCCTTAACACCAATAAGAGCAAGGAGTTTATAGTGGACTGCAGGAGGAATAGATCAGGCATCCAGCCCTTGGTCATCAATGGAAACCAAGTGGAGCAAGTGGCCAGTTTTAAGTTTTCTGAGTGCTACCATAACAGAGGACCTGGCCTGGGGCACTCATATTGCAGCATTAGTCAAACAGGCTCAGCAGAGATTATACTACCTGCGACTGTATGATTACCTAATCTGACCCTTTGAGAGTGGCAAAACAGGAAATCCATAACCCAAAGGCAGATTGAATGAGAAAGCCCAAGATCCATAAGTTTAGATACTATGTGTGGAAATTTGCCTCTGAGTTTGTATTATAATTTTGGACACAGATTTGGATTGGATTGGATTTATTACATTTATATGCTGCCCTTTTTCCCCGAAGGGGACTCAGGGCAGCTCACAATTCAAGTCAGGGAAAGGGGTACAGACAGGGGATAAAAAAGACGAACATAACAATACACAATTTAAAAACACACAACAGCCATACCATTCGAGGAGGGGGGCAAAAGCTCTTTAGCCCCAAGCCTGTCGGAACAGCCAGGTTTTAAGGGCTTTGCAGAAGGCCTGAAGGGTGGTGAGGGTGCGAATCTCCACGGGGAGTTCGTTCCAGAGGGTCGGAGCAGCCACAGAGAAGGCCCTCCTCCGGGAAGTCACCAGTCGGCATTGGCCGGCGGATGGAATTCAGAGGAGGCCTAATCTGTGGGATCTAATCAGTCTATTGGAGGTAATTGGCAGCAGGCGGCCTCTCAAGTACCCAGGTCCAATACCATGAAGGGCTTTATAAGTGACGACTAGCGCCTTGAAGCGTATCCGAAGACCAATAGGCAGCCAGTGCAGCTCGCGGAGGATAGGTGTTACGTGGGTGAACCGAGGTGCACCCACGATCGCTCGCGCGGCTGCATTCTGGACAAGCTGAAGTCTCCGAATGCTCTTCAAGGGCTGCCCCATGTAGAGCACGTTGCAGTAGTCCAGAGTGGAAGTCCACCCTGCTAAACAGGCACTAACGTACATTGGATTGGATTGGCATATAAACTTTCCTAGAAAGGATATTATGTAAATCTCCAAAAATACTCAAAAAGTACTCAAAAGTATGTTTTTGTCTTATAAGTCTAACCTCATTATATAATTCCTCTGAGTTCACTTTTCGAGAAAAAGGTGCACTATTATAATAATGTATGTCTGATGTATATACTGTGTATATAATTGGCCCCGTCTTCATTCATGAGCCATCGGGATAGCTAACTAATACTGGTGAAGTTCTAAAGCACTTTTACAATGTTTAATTGTTGTGGTTGTGCCTTTCCTGTCTAGTGGCCTCTTCCCCTTGCGTGAGTTGGCGGTGTGCCGAAAGCATTTTGCTAACCTATGATTCCTTTTATTTCTTTAACAAAAAAAAGCTCCCTGTGCTAGCTGGCAAATCTAGATACTAGATATTACATCTAATTTAAGAGAAAAATCACACTTGAATAAGAGAAGCGGCTCATGTGCTTGTAGCACCAATTCTCACCCCGGAAAGCTTTCCCTCTCCCTCTCTCATTCCCTCCTTCCCTCCCTCTCTCTCTCTCATGCATGTATAAAGCCTTTTCCCCACACTATAATAATCTCTTTTGTGAGGTCTGTCAGTGAAGGTCCTTCTTGGCAAGAACTAGCACAGAAAGGTAGAGGCTGGTTTTCATTCTCCAACCAGTTCTTTCTTTCTCACTCAAGTCGACAGCTTTTCTCTGAGCTTTCTTTCTTTCTTTCTTTCTTTCTTTCTTTCTTTCTTTCTTTCTTTCTTTCTTTCTTTCTTTCTTTCTTTCTTTCTTCCTTCCTTCCTTCCTTCCTTCTCTTTCTTTCTTTCCTTCTTTCCTCCTTTCTTTCTTTCTTTCTTTCTTTCCTTCTTTCCTTCCTTCCTTCTTTCTTTCTTTCTTTCTTTCTTTCTTTCTTCCTTCCTTTCTTTCTTTCCTTCTTTCCTTCTTTCCTTCTTTCTTTCTTTCTTTCTTTCTTTCTTTCCTTCCTTCCTTCTTCCTTCCTTCCTTTCTTTCTTTCCTTCCTTCCTTCCTTCCTTCCTTCCTTCCTTCCTTCCTTCCTTCCTTCCTTCCTTCTTCCTTCCTTCCTTCCTTCCTTCCTTCCTTCCTTCCTTTCTTTCTTTCTTTCTTTCTTTCCTTCCTTCTTTCTTTCTTTCTTTCTTTCTTTCCTTCCTTCCTTCTTTCTTCCTTCCTTCCTTCCTTTCTTTCTTTCTTTCTTTCTTTCTTTCCTTCTTTCCTCCTTTCTTTCTTTCTTTCTTTCTTTCTTTCTTTCTTTCTTTCTTTCTTTCTTTCTTTCTTTCTTTCTTTCTTTCTTTCTTTCTTTCTTTCTTTCTTTCTTTCTTTCTTGAAGCTTCCTTGGCTAATTAAGCAAAGAGAAATAGCATTTTGCAAGTGTTGTTGTTTTTTTAATTGTTGGAAGTCAGGCACTCGTGTTGCTCTGTGGAAATTCATTCAAAGATCTCCAGGAAACCTAACTCCCTGCTCTGCCAGCTCCTTGGCTAGTTTTACCCTGTTTCTAGCAGGAGAAGGGAATGAACAGTTATAACAGTTTCTTCCCTCCTCCCCCGCCCCCCAAAAAAACAAATCGTTTGCAAGAAAAAGCTCTTAGAAATGTTTAATAAAACATTTCATCTCGGAATGCATCTTGACTTACTTCTTAAAGAGTAGCTGGGAATGTTAATTGTCCAACAAGACTTTGCTTCTTGCTAAACTGGCTGCTTGCAAACAACACATTAGCATTTTTTAACACTCTAGACAAGGAGGGAGGGGAGATCATGAGAACAAGCGTCTATTTGAAGTCCGGAAAAAGTACTTTTCTTTTATATAGCAATAGCAATAGCAGCAATAGCAGTAGACTTATATACCGCTTCATAGGCCTTTCAGGCCTCTCTAAGCGGTTTACAGAGAGTCAGCATATTGCCCCCAACAATCTGGGTCCTCATTTTACCCACCTCGGAAGGATGGAAGGCTGAGTCAACCCTGAGCCGGTGAGATTTGAACCGCTGACCTGCTGATCTAGCAGTAGCCTGCAGTGCTGCATTTAACCACTGCGCCACCTTGGCTCATGGGGATTTTAGGATAAAGATTGATTGTGAGAAAGCCAATCTTTGAACTGAACCACTATAATTCTTCTTCAGAGGTGGTATTTAGCCAGTTATGACCAGTTCTGGTGAACTGATCGTGGAAATTTTGAGTAGTTTGGAGAACCAGCAAATACCACCTCTGGCTGGCCCGGCTCCCAATCTATTTGCTGCCTCTCAAGTCCCAGCTGATCGGCTGGGTCTTCTTTTGTTGCCTTTCGTAGCAGAATGGGAATAGAAAGCAGGTTGGTGGGATGGGGAGGGAATGGGGATTTTGCAGTATCCTTCCCCTGCTACACCCACAAAGCCATGCCACGCCCACAAAGCCACGCCCACAGAACCGGTAGTAAAAAATTTGAATCCCACCACTGTCTCTTCATCTCCGCTAACCACAAGCCAACTCTCTTCCAGGAAAACTGCCCAAAAAGTAATAATAAGAATACTCAGATAATTTGGGAATGAACTTGGAACAAACACATTCCCCCCACCTCATATGAAAAAGCAGTTCTGGGTGGATGGATGAATCATCTCACAGCCATTGGTTCTCCTGATCTAGGGATTGGATTAATATATCAGTGGGGAGTCTAGACCCACAATCTTTCAGTTGAAGGAGACCATTGAGCTCAATCCCTGCCTCATTCAAAAAACCCAATTAAACGCCTCCCACATCCATTTGAATGCATTCAACAATTGAAAATTCATCACACAGAATGGAATGGAATGGAATGGAATGGAATGGAATGGAATGGAATGGAATAGAATAGAATAGAATAGAATAGAATAGAATAGAATAGAATAGAATAGAATAGAATAGAATAGAATAGAATAGAATAGAATAGAATAGAATAGAATAGAATAGAACAGAGTTGGAAGGAACCTTGGAGGCCTTCTAACCCAACTCCCTTGCTTAGGCAGGAAACCCTACACCACTTCAGACAAATGGTTATCCAACATCTTCTTAAAAACTTCCAGTGTTGGATCATTTACAACTTCTGGAGGCAAGCTGTTCCACTAGTTAATTGTTCTAACTGTCAGAAAATTTCTCCTCACTTCTAATTTGCTTCTCTCCTTGATTAGTTTCCACCCATTGCTTCTTGTCCTGCCCTCAGGTGCTGGAGGGGGGGAATAGCTTTGCTCCCTCTTCTTTGTGGCAGCCCCTGAGATATGGGAACACTGCTATCATGTTTCCCCTAATCCTTCTTTTCATTAAACTAGACATACCCAGTTCCTGCAACCGTTCTCTGTATATTTTAGCCTCCAGTCCTCTAATAATCTTTGTTGCTCTATTTAGAACATTCACTGTGAGAATTTTTCCCTGTTTTTTTTTTCCAATCTGTCTTCCTAATGTAATTTTGAATCCTGAAATTAGGAAGAAAACCAGACTTTAGTCTTTTCCACTTGATACGATGTTTGAACATAGAATTATAGATTTGTAAGGGACCAAATCTATTATTCTAGTCCAAACCCACCCACCCCCCGGAGCTATTTCATCCATCTTACAGGACTAAAACTGAGAAAATCATGAGAAAGGAAGTTGTTGTACATTACTCCTCATAGTACATATTCTATATCCCACTGTTGAATCATGGTTGGAGCTGATGCTCTTCCCAGCCACCATCTCCAAACTTTTCTGAACATAATAAGACATCTGCCAACTTTGTGTCCCTACCTCAGTTGGACCTCCTTCCAGGCTAGTCTTAATCTTTCTTTTTAGTCTTAAATTAATCATCTTGAGCCACTGTGGCACAGTGGTTAGAGTGCAGTACTACAGGCTTCTTCTGCTGACTGCCAACTGACTGCAATTGGTCAGTTCTAATCTCACCAGGCTCCAGTTTGACTCAGCCTTCCATTCTTCCGAGGTCCATAAAATGAGGGTCCAAACTGTTGGGGGCAATATGCTGACTCTGTAAACTGCTTAGAGAGTGCTGTAAAGCACTTTAAATCAGTATATAAATCTAAATTCTATTGTTGTTGCTATCTTCAGAGTGACTATCCTTTACCTTTTAATTGAAATACCCAACCTTCTCACTAAACTTTCGGCATCTCCATTTTTACCACATTTCCTTTTTACACAGGAAACTAAGTTCTTCTCCAACATTCTTAATCTGTTCCCATCTTGGTGAATTCGTCTCCAGCAATCTGTTCTTCAGTAGGGAGGGGAAAAATAACACAAAGAAATGAGTAAAAATGCGGTGAACGGATCAAGATCCGGCGCCAACAATATTTTTAATTATTTGCACTTATAAAGTTCCTATGTTATAATTAACACATTGGCATTCATTTTATCTGTGATGGCACTACTAATAGCTACTAATTGGATTCAAAAAGTCTCTGCTGGTCAATTAGTTTTTCTTTATGGCAGGTTGCAAACGCTGAGCAGAAATGCTTTTTCTACCTTTTCTATCCCCTGCTGATCCATCACACCAACTGTGCTTCCTTGCGTGGCCATTACAGTAAGAAAGTATTTTTTTTTTATTGTTTGGTGGGAAGTAGAGTTCAAATGTTGGCTTCATCTACTGACAAAAGGGCACAGAGCATTTCTTCCCTTTATATTCATTTAGTCTATTTTCCCCAAAACATTTTTTTTCTGTGTATTCCGACTGTCTCTCTGTTTTGAATGGCGTGTTTGAAATGGGTTGATATCAGCAGTAAAAATATCTGTTCTGCTGAACGAGCAGAATGGCCAGTAGCATACAGGTAGATGTTGACTTTGGGATGTGGTGGCTCAGTGGCTTAAGATGCTGAGCTTGTCGATCAGAAGTTCGGCAGTTCAGCGGTTCGAATCCCAAGAGCCGTGTAATGGAGTGAGCTCCCATTACTTGTTCCGGCTTCTGCCAACCTAGCAGTTTGAAAGCATGTAAAAAATGCAAGTAGAAAAATAGGGAACACATTTGGTGGGAAGGTAACAGCGTTCCGTGTACCTTCGGCATTTAGTCATGCCGGCCACATGACCATGGAGACATCTTTGGACAGCACTGGCTCTTCAGCTTTGAAACAGAGATGAGCACTGCCCCCTAGCACATATATGTGAGGGGAACCTTTACCTTTATCTTTACTTTTACCTATATAACACCTTGAATCACATTATGGCTGCTAAAATTCTGGTCCAGGAGTTTGTGTGTATTTAGAGTAATGTCCAACCTTGGAAACAAGGGGAGTGAGTGAACTTATTATGCTGTGACCCATTTGATCCTTAAAATGATAGAATATTTTTTTCCCTCTTGATTACAAAAGGCTCCTTGCAATTGTTAAGTGTGATGCATGAAGCCAAACATGTGTTAACCATGATTTATACTACACTGTGATGTATGACAGCAAAGAAGTGAAGGTGGAGTTATTTTTGTTTCCTTGGGCTGCAGGATAGATAAAGATAAATAAAGATGGACAGTGTGTTTGAGAAGTAAATAGGAGATTAATCTCAGGGAGGAAAGCAATGACATTCTTAGACAAGGTCGGGAAGGATATTTCTATCACAATAAGGATCGGAGTCATTAAAGCATTTTAATGGAAACACATGACTATGAAAGATGGGCATTGAGAAAGAATAGGGGAGAGAGAGGGAAATGTCATCTTTTAATTATGTGTTTGGAGATGGTTGCTAAGGATCCCATGGAGTTCCAGAACATGCAGGTTGGTCTTTGATGAACTAAAGGTTTATTATTCCCTTGAAGTTTCAATAAACAAACAAGCAGGCATGTATCTTGGGCAAATGGTAGGAGGGGACTATTGGGGGGCAAATAAAGCGTGACCCGTCAAAACCGCGGAGGACAAAATCGCGCTCGACGAAAGCGCGCATGTGACGTCATCACAGCGCGATGAAAAAAATTAAAAATTGAAATAAAATTAAAATTAAAGCAAGCCGATTCACATAAAGGTAAGGGTTAGGGTTAGGGTTAGGGTTAGGTTAAGGGTTAGGGTTAGGTTTAGAGCGTTAGGGTTACGTTTAGCGTTAGGTTAAGGGTTAGCGTTAGGTTTAGCATTACATTAACCGTTAGGTTTAGGGTTAGATTTAGGGTTAGGTTAAGGGTTAGGTTTAGGGTTAGGTTTAGGGTTAGGTTTAGGGTTAGGTTTGGGGGGGTTAGGGTAAGGTTTTCGCTTTATTTTTACATTTTTTGATCACAGTGCGATGTTTTTGTCGCACTGTGATGACGTCAAATGCGCGCTTTCGTCGAGCGCGCTTTTGTCTACCGCGGTTTTGTGGTGGAACCAAATAAAGATGTTTTCAGCAGGGAAATAGAAGAACATAATGAGAATGGGTAAGAGAGATGAACAGATGGCTTGTGTTCAGAGGTTGGTTTCACATGATTTTACCACCAGTTCGTGATCCACCAAAACTATGAGCGTGCTCGCACATGTGGCTTGCATGGATGCATGCAGCTTAGAAAACATGATGAAATAGGATGGCATAGCAGGACACTTGTATGTCGCTACTACTGGTTCACCCGAACCTGTCCGAACCAGCTGAATACCACCACTGTGTGATGAGGACTACTCAATGGCACCTAACTGGCATCTAATTGATGTTGAGTGAACTAATTCATTCTGGATTATTCAATCAACTGTAGATTAGCATAATGTTCAAACTGAGACAAAATAAAGCTATTCCAGGCACTTCAATGCATTTCATTTTCTTCTACTATTTATATGGATTTTCTCCCAAGTAGTTTCTCTCGGTGGGAAACTTCTTCTACCTCTCGGGAGTAAACTCATTTCTGTCAGAAGGAAATTCTGATATAATTCTACTAATTTTTTATGCAATTTATGTGGAATCCTGAGAACTGGATTTTCTAGTGATGTGAACGTACAGTTTATTATTAGAATGAGATAAAAAGATGTGTTGCTTGGGAGAGAGGAAAGGGAGAAACATTTTATCAGAGATGGTATTCAGCAGGTTCTGACCAGTTCTGGAGAACTGGTAGGGGGATTTTTTGAGTAGTTCAGAGAACTGGTAAATACCACCTCTGATTGGCCTCGCCCCCATCTATTCTCTGCCTCCCGAATCCCAGCTGATTGGGAGAAAATGGGGATTTTGCAGTAACCTTCCCTGGAGTGGGGAGGGAATGGAGATTTTACAGTATCTTTCCCCTGGAGTGGGAAGGGAGTGGCGATTTTACAGTATCCTTCCCCTGCAGTGGGGAGGGAATGGAGATTTTACAGTATCCTTCCCCTGACATGCCCACCAAGCAGAGGTGGGTTCCTACCAGTTTGCACTAGTTCGGTAGAACCGGTTCGTCAAATCAACCGAACCGGTTAGAAGAGGTTCCACCAGAAAGCAGGCCACACCTACAGAAGAGGTTCCAAATTTTTTTGAAACCCACCACTCACACAGAGAGAGAGAGAGAGAGAGAGAGAGAGAGAGAGAGAGAGAGAGACTCACACAGAGAGAGAATGAGAAAGAGAAAGAAAGGAAGAAAGAAATAAAGAAAAAAAGAAAAAAGAAAGAAAAAATGAGAGAGAGATGAAAGAAAAAAAGGAAAAAGGGACAGAGAGACAAAAGGAAGGAGAGAGAGAGAGAGAGAGACAGACAGACAGACAGACAGACAAACAGACAGAAAACACATGGCTGGCAAGCCACACCCACTAGGTCACATGGCCGGCAAGCCACTCCCTCAAAGGAGGCCACACCCACAGAGTAGGTTCAAATTTTTTTTGAAACCCACCACTGCCACCAAGATATGCCCACCAAGCCACACCCACCAAGCCATGCCCACAGAATCAATATTTTGAATCTCACCACTGCATTTTATCCATCTCATCCACATCTTGAGGTGATGTACCTTATCACCACATTGCTCAAAAGAATGCAAGTTTAGCAAAATGAAATACAATAGGATGCTAATCAAAGCAAGGTGATTCCAATAAACCTTGGGCATTCATGCACTCGTGTGTGTGTGTGTGTGTGTGTGTGTGTTTTCATTCTCATATAATGCAGACCTAACCACCCAGGAGACCATTTTAGAGATGGCATCAACACTCACGAGCCCTTTAACAGGTTCCGATTTGACTTAAATCAATTCAATTCAGGTTGAAATTGTCAATTCAGACCTGATGGATAAGAAAATCAAATCAATTTAACAACATGGACAAAACCCCTTTTGTGAAATATTAAATTATTTCAGTTGGGGAGTTCATTTCAAACTCAGGACATGGATTCAGTTTGGCAACCGGCATATTTTTTTTTAAATTTTTTTTGGACCACTTCTACTTTACAGTTTTGATTAATATTTGTTATTTTCAAGGGAGGTCAAGGGTTACTCCCAATCGTGCTTGAAGTCTTGTTGTGATCTGTGGACAGTTTGTTAGTATTCTCTACTGAAAGGAGAAACTTCAAGATGGGATTTTTACAATGCAGACTGATAGTGCCCAGAATGGCAATAGTTTCGTTCTTTTCCAGGTCATGAATCATGTTATAAAAGACAGAAGTTGGTGTTGGCAAACGTTTCACTACTTGGATAATAACAGACCTGATCAGCTACAAGTGCGACAAGGCAGTTCTTCACACACACAAAATCTCTCTTTTTACCAAATACTGGAAACCAGCCAAAAAGTAGTCTGTATAGCTTTTCATTGATTTCTGCGGTAGTTTGTGGGATAAATGGAAGAAATAGACTGAAACACTGAAATTTGTAGGCTGTACCTGCTTCTCACAAAGTTTTTTTTTTAACATTAAAATCTATAAATCTTTTGATACGCCTTAGCTCCAGTTTATATATTTTAAGAAATGGAAATTAGATATTCAATTATGAATGCACATTTTATGGCTCTTATTTGTTTGACCAAATCGCTTCCCAAAAGCTTACATTTTTGAATTAATAAAGAGGATTATAGGTTGATTCTGTGTATTTGAACAGTTTTTATGTACAGGAGTGTTTAGGGGACACAGTGGCTAAGTGCTAAGACACTGAGCTTGTTGATCAGAAAGGTCGGCAGTTCAGCGGTTCGAATCCCTAGCGGCGTGTAACCGAGTGAGCTCCCGTTACTTGTCCCAGCTTCTGCCAACCAAGCAGTTCGAAAGCATGTAATAATGGAAGTAGAAAAAAATAGGAACCACCTTTGGTGGGAAGGTAACAGCATTCTGAGTGCCTTTGGTGGTTAGTCATGCTGACCACATGACTATGGAGACATCTTCGGACAGCGCTGGCTCTTCGGCTTTGAAATGGAGATGAGCACTGTCCCCTAGAGTCAGGCACGACTAGCACATATGTGTGAGGGGAACCTTTACCTTTAAGGCAGCGTTTGGTTGAATACAATTCCAGTTCTAGCTTAATAGAAATCCCTATTGCACACATATATCAAGATAGTTTACTATGGAATGTACCGCATTTTTTTCTATGGTGTGTCCTATTTTCTTCCAGAAATGGCTCTTTGTCCGTGTGTGTGGAAGGAATGGAGGAGGGGATTGAGAAAAGTGGAAGACAGGTAAAACCAATCAATCATCTGTATAAGCCAATTTAAAAACATGATCTGAAGTTTACAAGGGGTATTATTTCCTTTAAGGTAAATCCCCCAAACACTGTATGCAACCTACTTAGATTTATTACTTTACATACCAGAGAAAGGAGATAAGGGAGCTGACATTTTTCCAGCACTGAAAATTTCAATATTGTATTTGTTTGTTTTGTCAAATGTAAACGATGCAATTGTCCCTCTTCCTTACTACTAAGTTAGCAGTGCTCAACAAATGGATGTGTGATTGCTCCTATACTTTCTAAGTTTTAAACAATAACCGAGGGTGATCTTCCACAGTTTTTATAAGTATTGCAATGGGAAGAGATTTGGGGTAAATAACCTTCACTGTTTAAAGAGGTAATTTTCAGGCTTCTTAGTGATGTGATCCAATAAATATATTTCCCTGTTAACACTCTCTTTTCAAGGAGATTTGCTAATTTTTTGGCATGCAGCAATCTTATTTCTTCCTAGTAATTTCCCACAAGTCAGCCATGCCCATCCAGTTGGCCACATCCAGTGAATGGCATCAAGATGGCCATGCCCACCCAGGTGGCCACACCCACCTAGTCAGCCATGGCTGGTTGGACCCCTGAGGTCAACCACAGCCCCGATGCAGCCCTCAATGAAATTGAGTTTGACCCCCCTGGTATAGGATCTTCTGTTTGAGCAGGGAGCTGGACTAGAAGACCTCCAAGGTCCCTTCCAGCTCTATTCTGATGATGAAATTATTCAATATGTTAAATGTTTTGGAATATGCATATCAATTAGTTTCTGTTGGCACCAAACATTCCTCTGGTTGCTTTTTTTGGTTCACCGACAAATGCACGCTCGACAAAAGCGCCCTGACAAAACCGCGGGGAGAAAAGCGCGAGTTCAAAATCGCGCCAAAGAATGAGCACAGAAGCATGCTGACAACAGCGCACCAACAGAAGCGCGCTCTAAACCTAACCCTAAAGGTAACCCTAAAGGTAACCCTAAACCTAACCCTGAACCTAACCCTGAACCTAACCCTGAACCTAACCCTAAACCTAACCCTGAACCTAACCCTGAACCTAACCCTGAACCTAACCCTAAACCTAACCCTGAACCTAACCCTGAACCTAACCCTGAACCTAACCCTAAACCTAACCCTGAACCTAACCCTAAACCTAACCCTGAACCTAACTCTAAACCTAACCCTGAAGCTAACCCTGAACTAACCCTAAACCTAACCCTGAACCTAACCCTAAACCTAACCCTAAACCTAACCCTGAACCTAACCCTGAACCTAACCCTGAACCTAACCCTGAACCTAACCCTGAACCTAACCCTGAACCTAACCCTAAACCTAACCCTGAACCTAACCCTAAACCTAACCCTGAACCTAACTCTAAACCTAACCCTGAAGCTAACCCTGAACTAACCCTAAACCTAACCCTGAACCTAACCCTAAACCTAACCCTAAACCTAACCCTGAACCTAACCCTGAACCTAACCCTGAACCTAACCCTGAACCTAACCCTAAACCTAACCCTGAACCTAACCCTGAACCTAACCCTGAACCTAACCCTAAACCTAACCCTGAACCTAACCCTGAACCTAACCCTGAACCTTACCCTAACCCTTACCTTAACCGTAATGGCGCTTCTGTCACCGTTGTTTTGTCGGCACGCCTTTGTGGGCGCGCTATCGACATTGCGGTTTTATTGCCACGGTTTTGTCGGTGCGCTGTTGTCGGGCGCGCTTTTGTCGGGTCACACTTTTCTTAGATGTTTTAAATTGCTAGTAGAGTACCCAAGAAATACAGTATAACAAAATGTATTGATATAATGAATGTTATTTATTACTCTTGATGCCTAATAGATGACACAAACACCACTTCTGCAAATACTCTTTTTTTTTCATATCCCAAGGGCCAAAAATCATATAGTGTTACAATTAAATGAGGTAAGTGGGATTATATGGACTGAAAAAAAGAGAGCAAATTTAAGTGATAATTGCTCCAATCTATAATGTTACAAGGAACTGCAGAAGTTTTACATATCTATAACAAAAATTACATTCCTGCAGATGAAAAGAAAAGAAGAATTCTATCCGCAGTGGTGGTGGTGTGGAGGGAGGGAAATATTGGCAGGATCATTTCACTTGAATTGGTCTAT
Source organism: Thamnophis sirtalis (assembly GCF_051295495.1). Taxonomy (NCBI): domain Eukaryota; kingdom Metazoa; phylum Chordata; class Lepidosauria; order Squamata; family Natricidae; genus Thamnophis; species Thamnophis sirtalis. The sequence goes on from NW_028261392.1 coordinate 9,853,566, forward strand.
GAGTTTGTTGTTCTGCAAATGCCGCTGTTAAGATTATTTCCCATCATTTTTGTCTTCTGCTGTAACTCTGATAAATACTCATACTAACACCTAGGAATATTTTTATGTCCCTATTTCTCCAAATTGCATAGTTCTCTCTTTTTAATTTCCAGAGGATTTTAATATCCTGTTAAGTGTATGAAATATGCAAAGCTAATATCTTAAATAGCTGTTCAAGATGTAAATCTTGAGTTTGGGCTACCATATATCTCTACACTATCTCCACCTTCATCTCTATATTAGAAAGGTAGATGGAAATCCATGCTAACTCAACACCAATATCAGATGTGGCTCCTGGCAGTGATAGTGACGGAGTGCAACATTATACATACATATATATATATACATACATACATACATACATACACACACACACATACATACATGCATACATACATACATTCATACATACAGGTTTTGGTGTATTTGAGTCTTTTCTCGTGTAAAATTGAGAGTATCTTGGTGAAGTTTCAACGAGGTCCCACTCGTCATCTTCAGGCTGGTGTCTTCGGCCTCGTGCCTGTGCAAGCAAAGCGTGATCGGAACTGCCGTCCCTCTAACCATCTCGTCTCTAGAGGGACAACAGCTCTGATCACGCTTTGTTTGGACAGGCACAAAGCCGAAGACACCAGCCTAAAGATGACGAGTGGGATATATATATATATATATATATATATATATATATATATATATATATATATATATATATATATATATATATATATATATATATATATATATATATATATATATATATATATATATATATATATATATATATATATATATATATATATATATATATATATATATATATATATATATATATATATATATATATATATATATATATATATATATATATATATATATATATATACACACACACACATACATACATACATACATACATACATACATACATACATACACATACATACATACATACATATATATATATATATATATATATATATATATATATATATATATGTTGAAAACTATGAAAACACTACCAGATTTACATGCTTTCGAACTGTTAGGTTGGCAGAAGCTGGGACAAGTAACAGGAGCTAACTCCGTTACACGGTGCTAGGAATTCGAACCACTAAACTGCTGACCTTTCTGATCGACAATCTCAGCATCTCAGCCACTGAGTCACCACATCCCTCAGGAACTCTGTTACCTTCCCACCAAAGTGGCCCATATTTTTCTACTTGCATTTTTACATGCTTTCAAATTGCTGGGTTGGTAGAAGCTGGGACAAGTAACGGGAGCTCACTCCATTACGCGGCACTAGGGATTCGAACCACCGAATTGCAGACCTTACTGATCGACAAGCTCAGCATCTTAGCCACTGAGCCACCATGTCCCTTAAGAAACAAAAGATGATAACTAATCAAGGAGAAAACTGACCTAGGACTAAGGAAAATTTCCTTACAGTGAGAACTGTTTTAACTAGTGAAATGGCTTGCGTTCAAAAGTTGTGAGTACTCTATCACTGGAAGATTTTAAGAAGAGACTGGACTACTACTTGTCTGGAATGGTATAGGGTCTCTATCTTGAGCAGGGGTTTAGATTAGAAGACATCCAAGATTCCTTCCAACTCCGACAGGCCTGGGGCTAAAGAATCGTTGCCCCTATCTCGAATGGTATGATTGTTGCGCTTTTAAATTATGTATTGTTTTGTGTTGGTGTCAAATTGTCTGTATCCCCCTTCCCTTGTTTGAGTTGTGAGCTGCCCTGAGTCCCCTTGGGGAAAAGGGCGGCATACAAATGAAATAAACAAACAAACAAACAAACTCTGGTATTTTGTTAAGAGGCAGAAAGGATCGAGAGATCATGATTTTTTTGCATTACGCCTTAATAAGCAGATACGCTGGAAAATATCCAAGTGAATTTAGTAGGGTTAACAACGAACATGCTTCTTCCAGCCTCCAGGAGCAGATATTGAGTGAGGCTGCACATATTGTATATTGTTTCTCTTGGATCAAAGGGTAATTCCTCTATGCTACAATATAGTTGTTGCAACACCTGCTATCTATATTTCATTATCCATCTTGGTGATCTTTGTACCAAAAAAAAAAACCCTATCTGAAAGTAATATTATAACTGTCAGAGTTTAGTTGGGTTAGAAAATCTCTTATAGATCAGGATAACAAGCGGCTTCCCAAAGTCATAGGGGAGAACATTCATTTTGATCTACCTTAAAAAAATAATATGGATTTGCACCCTCCTGGGGTGTGTGTGTGTGAGTCACATTGGTAGATTTGTAAATTATGTTGGTAGAAGCTTCCAACTCTGTCAGTCAAGCAAAAGTGATGCGTAATCCCAATACCCATTCAACAAGAATCATCGTCCAAATAAAAAGCTAATATTCCTTCAAACAAAGACGTCTATTGAGATTACTTAATTCACTCACTTAATTCGCAGCAGAGATGGTATATGTGGGATACACACACACACACACACACACACACACACACACACACACACACACACAGACACTGCTCTTGTTGTATTCGGGTCTTTTCCTGTGTAAGATTGAAATAGTCCTGGCAATGTTTCGGTGAGGTCTCACTCACCATCTTCTGGCTGCTGTTTTCTAACCTCAACCTGAAGACTTTCTAACTTTCTAAAGCTTTAAGCCGAAAACACCAGCCTGAAGATGCCGAGTGACACCTTGCCAAGAAAATCTCAATCTTACATGGGAAAAGACCCAAATACAACAAGGCCAGCATACCTACACCTGTGAAAATCTAACACACACACACACACACACACACACACACACACACACACACACACATACACACACACACATATCGATCCTACCTAGGATCGAACTCACAACCTCCTGATTGTGAGGCAAGAGCTCCACCTTTTGGCCACCACAGCTGTTATATACATGATGTATGGAATGCATCATCAAAGATTGAAATTGGACTCATATCCTGGGATTTGAAAAGTGGGGGGAAAGAGAAGGAGGGAGAGAAAGAGAGAGAAAAGAGAAAGGGAGGGAGAGATTACACAGAGAGAGAGAAAGAAAAGAGAAAGAGAGAAGAGAGGGAGGGAAGGAGGGAGGAAAGAGAGAGGGAGGGAGAGAAAAGAAAAGGGGGAGAGAAAGAGAGAGAGAAGAGAGAGATAGGAAAGAGAAAGAGGGAGAGAGGGAGAGAAAGAAAAGAGGGTGAGGAAAGAGAAAGAGAGAGGGAGGGAGAGAAAGAGAGAGAAAGAGAGGGAGGGAGAGATTAGAAAGAAAGACAGATATGTGAAAGAGAGAGGGAGGGGAGAAGAGAGAGGAAAGAGAAAGAGAGAAAAGAGAGGGAGGGAGAGAAGAAAGAGAGGGGGAAGAGAAAGAGAGAGGGAGGGGGAGAGTGAAAAAAGAGAGGGGAGGGAAGGAGGGATTAGAAAGAGAAAGACACCTTGAGAGCATTTCCTTGGAGGTAAATGCCACTGGCCAGTGTAAATTTTACTTGCCAGAGAATTAAGAAGTTATATTCTGTTGAGGGGGAAATGTTGGCTCAAAAGTAATACTTCCTACACTCTATCACAGGCATTCCTGAGTTTTAGTTTGCAATGATCACCTATAGGATTTGCTTAGGTTTATTGATTCAACAGGTTTTTGCAGCCTTCTTCGTGGGATGGAGAAGCCTCATAAGGTTTGGTGAGCCTCTGCTCAGATGGTTTTGTAGCAAGCAGCTCTTTTGCTATTTACCTTTCTGGGAAAACACTGGTGACAATGGAGTTAATTCGTCTGACTTTTCCAAAAAGAGACCTCTATTAGCTCATGTCCTTTCTGAAGAAGTGCAGCTTGTAAATGTAGTGGTAAATACCAGGTCATCGGAGAATTACGCCTGAAGAGGTGTGCCAAGTAGCCAATCATAGATTTGTTGAAAAGTCCGAGAATGGAAATGGATTTGGATTATTTCCCTTGATGATTGGCAGAATTCACTCATTGAGTCCGGGGAGGGGGGAAAAATAATGTTTTCAAGCCAGACTCCAACAGTGCCATTAGATAATGAAAGATATTTGCCAAAGATAAAATATGCAGATAATTTCTTTAGCTAACCAGTAATCATACTCTGATTCATACTCTGATTCAAAAAATAAAATAAAATAGCTAGTGACAAGACTGGAAAGAGCTTTCTATTGAACCAGAATGTTACAGTATTTTTACTGGAGTATAAGATGCACCAAGATTTTGAAGAGGCAATTTTTTTAAAAAAAAAGTTTTGGCACTGTGCAGATCTCCCAAAAAACAACCATTTTTTCATGAAAACGGGCTCGTTTTTTGTAAAAAAAAAAAAAGGGGGGGGAGGGCATGAATAGCCTTTAGGAGGCTTGTAGAGTGCTCCTGGAGGGTGGGTGGGGGCACAAATGAGCAAAAAAGCAGCCCATTTTTCACTCATTTCTGCCCTCCCCAGTCCCCAGAAACACTCTGAAAGCTTCCTAAAAGCCACACACAGCCATTTTGGTGAAGGGGGCGGGGTTTTGTGAGGCCAAAAATGCTGTATTCAGTGTATAAGACGCACCCAGATTTTTACCTTCTTTTTTGAGGGAAAAAGGTGCATCTTATACTCCGAAAAATACGGTATATCTTTGCTAGAATATTCTCTGTCTTCTTCAAAAACTGAGCCATAATCCAACACAAAGTTAAACATATTTTTTAAAAATATATTTTTATTTATAAACATTTTTGAATACAGTGTATGAATACAAGGTATGTCAGTTACACAGACAAAGAGCAGAATTTTTTAAAAATCATGGTAAATATTAATACATGAACTCATAACAATAACTATAATAGGATAGCACTTGGATTAAATATAATAGTGATAGTGTAACCAAATAGTTTAAACTGGCTTTTCTTATATCTTGGCCTATTTACATTTTATAGATTATCATACTTATAGGTGAAAAGTATTTCTATTTTAATACAGATGTTCATATGTCTTTTTTCCTCTAATTCCTACCCATTGTTTCTAGCCACTCATAAAAACTGTTCCATATCACGTAATATTCTGAGCCTTCTTTATCCTTAATCTTAAAAGTTAACCTATCCATTTCAGCACATTCTAAAATTTTCTTGCTTCCTAATTTTGCAGAGTGTTTTCATTTTCTCAATATTTGGCAAATATAATCCTTGCTGCTATCGGTATATGTAAGACTAAATATGTGGTCCCCTTATCGTAACCCTCTGATATTATTCCCAACAGATAAAATTCCGGCTTCAAATCTATATTCTATTTAGTTATGACTTCCAGCCAATTATGTAATTTCCCCCCATATTTTCTTGCATTGCTGCACGTCTACCACATGTGCCTGTGGACTGATTGATAGAGCCGAGGTGGTGCAGTGGTTAAATGTAGCACTGCAGGCTACTTCAGCTGACTGCAGTTCTGCAGTTCGGCGGTTCAAATCTCACCGGCTCAGGGTTGACTCAGCCTTCCATCCTTCCGAGGTGGGTAAAATGAGGACCCGGATTGTTGGGCGCAATATGCTGACTCTGTAAACCGCTTAGAGAGGGCTGAAAGCCCTATGAAGGGGTATATAAGTCTAACTGCTATTGCTATTGCTATTGATTGCATTTCCAGCATTTTGTAGATGGCTTACTAACATTTTTTGCCAGTCTTGCTGTGGGTAAGTGCTACTTGTAGAGCAAAGTTAAACATATTTAAATTAAGATAATTAAGCAAGCAAGCTTCGGCTGAACTATAGCGTTATTCAACCAAATTCAAATAGTTAGGTTTTCAGCCAAGCCTATTCAAGATCAATATTTCTTTGGGAGAAATGAATGTACCAGGAAAACTATTCTGAGGAAATTCTGAATGCAAGAAGTTGTGAGTGCTCCATTACTGGAGGACTTTAAGAAGAGACTGTACATTTGTCTGAAAAGGTTTAGGGTCTTTGTAGGAAGAAAACCCTGGTCTGGTTGTAAGCCAGAAGAAAGACACTAGAAATAAAATCGAAGCTAGCCAGCTGGAAATAAAATCTTTGTTTAGATTCTGTTCCAGAAATGTCAATGACAGGTTTCTGGGATGGCTGACAAAATGGCTGAGTGAGTGGATGGATCTTTATAGGTTTCTGAGGTTATGTGATCGAGATGTTCCAGTGGTTTGTGCAATGTAGCAAGCCTTGTGTCTTTTATTATTTCAATAGTGGTGAGTTAATCCTATTATGTCTTAAAGGTCCTGTCCTGTTCTTAGAATTTGGTTGGGGGAATATAAATTCTTAATCCCATCAGCTGGAACTGTAGCTAAAGGTGTTTTGTTTATGAATAGATTGGCCCATACTTTCTGAATGGATACAAAATTGGCATTCCTAAAGGCCAGCCTCTTCAAGCTTCTTCATTTGAGGCTCTATTCCCATGGCTGCTTTATGCCTTTGTTAAGATTTTTCTCTAAGCCGAGCTGGCGCAGTGGTTAGAGTGCAGTACTGCAGCCACTTCAGCTGACTGCTAAGCTGCAGTTCGGCGGTTCAAATCTCACCGGCTCAAGGTTGACTCAGCCTTCCATCCTTCCGAGGTGGGTAAAATGAGGACCCGGATTGTTGGGGGCAATATGCTGACTCTGTAAACCGCTTAGAGAGGGCTGAAAGCCCTATGAAGCCGTATATAAGTTTAACTGCTATTGCTATTGCTATTTCTCCTTTGGGGAAATATTTGCTCCTGCCTCTTTTAATATTCCCCAAAATATTTCACATCTAAATTAAGGTAACGTACTAGAGAAGTTTCTTCAGTTCTGCTTTCACAAAGACCTTCCCAAAACAGAGACATTAAACAGAACAATCCCAGAATGACAGAAGCTGCCTTTCACCATTTGCACTCAAAGCTTTTTTTGTCTTCTGGATGCTTTTGTGACATCACAGGCAAAGGTTCCCCTCGCTCTTATGTGCTAGTTGTTCCTGACTCTAGGGGGTGATGCTCATCTTCATTTCTAAGCCGAAGAGCCAGCGCTGTCCAAAGACGTTTCTGTGGTCATGTGGCCAGCATGACTAAATGCCGAAGGCAAATGAAATGCTGTCACCTTCCCATCAAAGGTGGTTCTTATTTTTCTATTTGCATTTTTTTACGCGCTTTCGAATTGCTAGGTTGGCAGAAGCTGGGAGAAGTAACGGGAGTTCACTCCATTACACGGCACTAGGGATTCCAACCGCCGAACTGCCGACCTTTCTGATTCACAAGCTCAGCATCTTAGCTACTGAGCCACCTAGTGTGGCATCATAAGAGACATACAAGGTGTTGGTTATTACCTCTAAAGCCCTTCATGGCTTAGGGCCAGCGTACCTGCGAGACCGTCTACTGCCACATACCTCCCAACGGCTGGTAAGATCCCACAGATTGGGCCTCCTTCGCATGCTGTCAGCCGGACAGTGTCGGGTGGCGGGCCCCCGGAGGAGAGCATTCTGTGTGGCTGCTCCGACTCTCTGGAATCAGCTACCCCCAGAGATCTGGACCTTACCCACACTCACGGCCTTCAGGAAAGCTGTTAAAACCTGGCTGTTCTGGCAGGCCTGGGGCTGTTGACCTCATTGGTTGAGGTCCAGCTCCGATTAGACTGAATGCATGTGCTTTGTAATGTTATATTGTCTTTTTATTTTCTTTTTTCTCTCTCTTTTTTCTTTTGTAAGCCACCCGGAGTCCTTCGGGATTGGGAGCCCTATAAATTTTAATAAATAAATAAATAAATAAATAAATAAATAAATAAATAAATAAATAGATGGATGGATGGATGGATGGATGGATGGATGGATGGATGGATGGATGGATGGATGGATGGATGGATGGATGGAGCTTGCTTTAGGCACCTGACTCCTAGAGAGACTTATATCCAAACTTCACAAAAGTTTTCATAAAGGGCCTCGAAAGCATTTTTAGACTTAAAAAAGAAATTCAAACGAGGGAGAAGGCAAACCAAATGCATTTAGTTCTATAGTAAAAGCAATTAGGGGTTACAGCATTAAAAAATGACAAAAAATAGGAAAAAAAATAATGTATCCGATATTGTAATTATCATAGTTTAGTGGTGATTTAATTTGAATAATAGGACCACTGCCAGGATGAAATCCTTGTGCTTTTTTTCCCCCAATTTATTTCTGTTAAATTATTATAAGGATAAAAATTTCCCTCTCTTTTTTTTTCCATTTGTGAATGTGTAGAAAGAATCTCTAAACTCCTTAGGGGATGTAGAAGTGTAAATCAATAATAAAAAGCTCAATATGTTGCTGAAAATGTAAAGTCATATAAATTACACAATTAACCCACAGAGGAGACTAAAACTAAAAGATGTTATTAAATGTATGGGCAACTAAAAGGGTCAAGGGTCAATTTTTTTTCACTGAGATGAAAGCCCTACGCGTCACGAATACTAACCGCTCTTATCATAGTAACACAGGAATGAACTGGAAGGCATGAAGATACAGAGTCTAAATGAAACTTTGAGGCTACAGCTGTAATTGTGGGTTTGTGTGTGATGGACACACACATGATTAGGCCTCCCACTGGAAGCCTATATAAACAAGATTATGTGACAGTTGCAGTCCCTGATAAACAAAATAGCTCGTTTCCAATTCATGGGTTCACTCAAATGTGTCTTTGACACGTCATCTGTGGCAAAATGCATCCTGTTCTGCTTGACAAGTAATGCGCTTTGGTATAAAGTACTGTCTAGGTTGTTCCTTTAGCACAAACATAAAAAAGATAGCATCCATAAGCATGATAAAAATAACAAAGCAAGTATTATTTCCTGCAACATGTATTTAGATTTTTCCCCCCTTCTGTTAATGCATGCAAATCTAATAGCAATACTTAATATTTATTTAACACATGTATTTATTAAAGTTGTAGCTGAATTAATTTGGGAGGAAGAGGAGCAAAAGGAGGAGGAGGAGGAGGAGGAGGAGGAGGAGGAGGAGGAGGAGGAGGAGGAGGAGGAGGAGGAGGAGGAAGAGGAGGAGGGCAGAAGGTTATTGTTTTGACCTAGGCTTCCCAAGATCATGAAGCTGACTTCTTGTCCTGATAAGACCCCTTTTATTTAGGTTAAAGGGAATTTCTTTCCAGCAAAATTCTGATAAACAGTTTTGTATGAGATTTCACAACTACAGACCTTTATCAGGCTTGGAGAGTTGCCAGGCTGATATCTTCCAAATGTCGCATGGTAGCAGCAACTACTTGCCAAGATTCAGGAACAGATCTTCACCCTAACGAACTGAACTAATTCTCTCCTGTAAACTCCCCTCCCCTTTCGCTCCTCTTTATCCCCTATGGGAGGGGTCATTCACCATCCACCTGTGCCTTTACTCCCGAGTCAACCCTTGTTCTGTAACTGTTTCCTCCTTCTAGCAGCTCTGCGCATGCACACATTGGGAACAGGCTCCAGCTGTTCTTCTGGCCCAATGATCTCCAACTCCGAAGGCAGCTGATAACTGTCCGACAGCCCTGGCCCCTGCTAAGTCCTCGGTTTGTGACCGGTCCTAAAGTCCTCGACTTATGATTGACAGCCGGCAACAGCCCAGCCACGCCTGATTGGTTGAGACGCGGCTGGCTAAGCACAGGCTGCATAAGTGCTCCTAGCAATAGCAGTTAGACTTATATACTGCTTCATAGGGCTTTCAGCCCTCTCTAAGCGGTTTACAGAGTCAGCATATCGCCCCCACAATCTGGGTCCTCATTTCACCCACCTCGGAAGGATGGAAGGCTGAGTCAACCTTGAGCCAGTGAGATTAGAACCGCTGAACTGCAGATAACAGTCAGCTGAAGTGGCCTGCAGTCCTGCACCCTAACCACTGCGCCACCTCGGCTCCTATTGGTCACCCTGCTCGACAGCTCTCGTATAAATAGCTGTCAAACAGGGCGAGGTGCTGAATCGCAGTACATAGTTCTTGTTGCTGTTCTACTGAATAAAATAGCTGTTCTCTTACCTCAGCCGCCTCACGCCTCTTCAATTGTTATTGAACTTAACAGCCCCATCTCTGCCTCTGACGCAGAGCACTCATCACACTCAGGAATGGGCCATGTTCCTCCCCAACCTCCTCACTCTCTGAGTCTGTCACCAGCTCCACTGGCTGCTGGGCGGGCCACAATGATTATAAGAGACAAAACAGGTATATTGGCAGTAGAAGAATGATGGTTACTGGGTAGATGGTAAGATGTCAGCTTGGTGTCCATTTATGCATAATGTATATTCAGTTTTCTCAGCCTTATTCAACAATGATTCTTAAGGAAGAGAGGATGCCGGGAACCACATTCTGAATTTTTTTTCATGTCAAGATCTCACCATTTGTATCTGTTTTCAGCTTTTATTCTAATGGTGAGATAAAGTATACAATTTCTGTATCATGTGATGGACAATTCATTCTTTGACGTCTTCATACTTGAATAGGGGGGGGGGGAAGCCTGATTACATTGTTGGAACCAATACTTAAAGGTAAAGATTCCCCTCGGACATATGCACTAGTCATTCCTGACTCTAGGAAGCAGTGCTCATCTCTGTTTCAAAGCTGAAGAGCCAGCACAGCCCGTCTCCGTGGTCACGTGGCCGTCATGACTAAACACCGAAGGTGCACGGAACGCTGTTACTTTCCCACTAAAGGTGGTTCCTATTTTTCTACTTGCATTTTTACGCGCTTTTAAACTGCTAGGTTGGTAGAAGCTGGGACAAATAATGGGAGCTCGCTCCATTATGCCCCGCTAGGGATTTGAATCGCCGAACTGCTGACCTTTCCGATTGAAAAGCTCAAGGTCTTAGCCACCACGTCACACCAATACTTTATGATCAGCCAAAAGGTTTGTGTATTTTGAAGAAGCAGATCCCTCCATAGTATCTACACACATTAATGAAAATAATTTGCGAATCTTGAAATGGCCTTTCTCTGTTATCATAAGAGGAAGTTCTTTCCAGGTTAAAAATAATAATAATATTCATACTCTAATGCAGCTTTTCAAAATAGATTTGCCGTAGGATGTCTAAACAATAGTGCTAGGTTCGGTTTTTCTTTCTTTTTAATGTTCACCTTTGTTGGCTCTCTGCTAATTTTTAGTGTGCTTTCGACAGAAATGTTAAACACCACTTGATAGAAAGGGGAAGGTAATTATTTCATTGAGATTGGAGCAGCGATAGCAAAGTCACAAAAGGTGAAAATTATGCAGAGTTGCCATTTGGGAGAGTTGGGGGGTGGGTCTTCACTGCCATCTTGTAAAGCAGTGAATTGTAGCTGAGAGAAAAGGAATTAGATGGCTTGTTAGGGATTGCTCCAAAGAAAGTTCAGCTGAGTTTAATAGCTGCCAGATGTTTCTACACAGGAAAGGAAAAAAAGGCTGAAGTGTATTTCAAACTTTGCTTTAGAAAAGATCTAGTGGCAGTCTAATAATAGGAGCCTTAGCTTATGAGGATTTTTCTCACTCAATCGAGCAGAATAACAGGGTTGGAAGGGACCTTGGAGGTCTTCTAGTCCAACCACCTCCTCAAGCAAGATACCCTGTACCATTTCTGACAAGTGGGTGTCCAATCTCTTCTTGAAAGCCTCCAGTGATGGGCACCCACAACTTCCGAAGATAAGCTGTTCATTGGTTGATTGTTCTCACTCTCAGAAAATTTCTCCTTATTTCTAGGTTGAACCTCTCCTTGATCAGTTTCCATCCAGTGTTACTTCTCTCTTCTTCAGGTGCTTTGGAAAATAATTGAACCCCCCTTCTCTGTAACAGCCTCTTAAATATTGGAACACTGCTATCAGGTCAATAGAGGGCTGTGAAAATATTTATAAATCCCTCACATCCTGGATATAAACTGTTTCAACTCCTACCCTCGAAATGACTCTATACAACACTGCACACCAGAACAACTAGATACAAGAACAGTTTTTTTTTTCCCTGAACGCCATCACTCTGTGAAACAAATAATTCATTCAACACTGTCAAACAATTAACTCTGCAATACTATTATCTTCTCCTCGTTCCTATCACCCATCTCCTCCCAATTATGACTGTATGACTCTAACTTTGTGCTTGTATCCTTACAATTTATATTGATTGTTTCTTAATGTGATTTGATTGCATATTGGTAGCCTAGGACTATCATTAAGTGTTGTACCTTATGATTCTTGACAAAAGTATCTCTTCTTTAATATACACTGAGAGCATATGCACCAAGACAAATCCCTTGTGTGTCCAAACACACTTGGCCAATAAAGAATAAAGAATTCTGTGTCGTCTCTAAACCTTATCCTCACTAGACTAGCAATGCCTGTAACCTGCAACCATTCTTCATATGTTTTTAGCCTCCAGGGCCCTAATCATTTTTGTTGCTCACTTCTGCACTATTTCCAAAGTTTCTATATATTTTTGGTAATGTCGTGACCAAAACTCAATGCATTATTCCAGATGTAACCTTATTAAGGCTTTATAGAGTGGTACTAGCACCACTTGTGATCTTGATTCTACCTGTTAATGCAATTTAGGATTTCACTGGTTTTTTTGGCTGCCGCCATACACTGCTGGCTCATGTTTAATTGATTGTCCACTTGAATTCCAAGATCTTTCTCACAGTTATCACTATTAAGCCAGATACGTATTATATACATATTGGATGTATGTAATTACCTCTCAATAACAACTCTGATGTCAAAGGATTCAGTTTATTGCTATTTGGCTTCATGCTTTATGATATTATTCTGGTTTAATTTGAAGTGACTGTATTCTTTCATCTTACAAACATTTCATGGTTACGATGCTAGTATTTTTTATTATTATTGGTGACCATGTTTTCATTGAAGTCATAGTGACTTTTGCATGGTACTTCTCAATTGACTTTCTTTATTTTATTATTATTATTATTGGCCTGGGTCCCCATCAGAATTCATTTAAATTTTGCATTTGTTGGATTGCCCCACAGCGCATTGGCCGTGACAAGATGTCCTGGTGCAAGTTGGCCATGGTAAGTTGGCAACAGCAAGTTGGCTCTGTACAGTTGTCCCATTGCATTCTGCAAGAACAAAGCAAGTAGTTCAATTGGGCTTCATTCTAGCAGACAAATGTGAGCTTTGGCATGTTTTGCTTCTCTTTGTCATGGGGAGACTTTAAAAGGGTGTCCAGCCATGAAAGCTTGGAGATTTCGTTTTTTTCTGTTTATTTTGTTTTGTTTTCTGGTTCAGTTATTGAAGATGACTTTGGTTTTGACTTTGGTTTTCCTTTTAATTACTGTGTTTTTCAGAGTATAAGAATACCTTTTCAATAATATTCCGAATCTTCTTTATCTTTTAATTTCAGTGAATATTATGAAATTTGGAACAATTGGTACAAATGGCTGCAAAAGAAGAATAAAATTAATGAAGCCAAAAAACTATATATATAAATATATATAGAACTGTGTATAAATGTGTGTAAATATAGAAGCGAAATATTATATACATGTACAGGTATGATGACATAACAATGTTGATGTATTGACTGTAAGGTGTTGTAGAAGAGAAAAAAATAATAAAAAAAATCTGCTAATAAAAAAAAGAACACCTTTTCCCCCCTTAAAAGAGAGTGAAAATCTGGGTGCGTCTTATACACTGAATGTAGCCCCACCCTTAAAGCCCTTAAAACCTGGCTGTTCCGACAGACCTGGGGCTAAAGAACTGTTGCCCCCACCTCGAATTGGTATGACTGTTGTGTTTTAATTATGTATTGTTATTTATGTTTTTTAAATTCTTGTTTGTATCCCCCTTCCCTGGTTGAGTTGTGAGCCGCCCTGAGTCCCCTTCGGGGGAAAAGGGCGGCATATAAATAAAATCAACATCAACATCAACACCCATCCACTGGTCCCCATCCTTTGGGCTCTGCCTCCCAGCAATTTACCTCCTTGTAGCAAACAGAGAAAATGGGGCTTGTGGGGGCGGCAATAGGCTATGGCGATCCCTGCAGCCTGAAAGAGCTGGTGATCATGCTGAAATTGAAAGTGAAAGTTGTTGTTTGCTGCAAGGAGGCAAATTGCTGGGAGGCAGAGGCAGATTTTTTTCTTCTTCTAATCAGGCTAAACTGAAACAGGCTGTTTGCTGCAAGTCCATAACAATAAATGCCTATAGAATGTTCGAATTATTAGACTTATTTTTTAAAGACCTCGGTACACCCATGTTACACCTATCCTCCGCGAGCTGCACTGGCTCCCTATTGGTCTCCGGATGTGCTACAAAGTGCTGGTGATTACCTTTAAAGCCCTACATGGCATTGGACCTGGATATCTGAAAGACTGTCTCCTGCTACACACCTTCCAATGACCGATTAGAGCCCACAGGCTAGGCCTCCTCCAGGTGCCGTCGACCGGACAATGCTGGCTGGCGACCACTCGGGGGAAAGCCTTTTCTGTAGCTGCTCCGGCTCTGTGGAATGATTTACCGGCAGAGATCCGGACCCTCCCCACTCTCGTGGCCTTCCAAAAAGCCACCAAAACCTGGCTGTTCCGACAGGCCTGGGGTTGCTGATTTTAAATCAGGTCCAAACCCCCAGATAAGCCAAATGTATGTTGTGTTTTTTAAACTGTTTTTGTTCTTTCCCCCTATGTGTTATTTTATTTCATTTTGTATTTGTAAGCCGCCCGGAGTCCTTCAGGATTGGCCGGCATATAAACTCATTAAATTGCGAATTGCGAATTTTTTAAAGACTGCTTTATTGTTGTTCTAGACAACTTAACAAAATGAAGAAGCTTTTAAAAATAAATCTTGATCTGAAGAGGCCCAGTGCTATCGTATCTTCTTTTAAATAGCAGAGAATATACTTCTAGAAAGCCACATCAATTTTAACAGCAGCTGTATAAGTATAGTCTGAAATGTAATGCCACAAAAAGTGCATATCATCTGTACTGTTTACTGTTTGCTGCAAGGAGGCAAATTACTGGGAGGCACTGGCAGACTTCACCCCGCTTGTTTTCCTCCCCAAAAGCTAGGTGCATCTTATACTCTGAAAAATACGGTATTCACAATTGACAACTCTACTAACTTTGCCTTTCTAGACTAAAGGATTTAAAGAACTCTAAAACTCTTTCTTCCTGGTACAAGTTCAGAAAGGAAAAAAGGGGAGAATTTATGAATCAAAGAGTGTGCTAACCATCTTCTGAACAAAAGATGTTATTACCACTGTGGCCAAAGCAGAAGAGGTTGAAATCCATAAACTTTTGAGCTAATGAATCCATAAATGATTCAGCTATCGAAGCTGAAATCAGTGTATTCTATCTCCTAGGATTTAATTTTGTCCACGATAGAGCCGCAAGGAAACTAATTCAGAGTGCAGCCATGAATATACAGAGATGGTTGTATACATCTTGTCAGCTCATGTAATTGACAGTTTTCTGTGTGATTCCTTTCCAATTGAAGATATTCAGGCTTTTGCGAAATCATCATCATCAAAATACCACAATCTCACGTGGAAGTTGAGTGATTGCAGAGGAAGAATGGTGGTACCAATAGTAATAGGAGCCCTTGGAGCAACAAATAAAGCGTGCATGGCATTGCAATGTGGGTGCAACACCCCCTGTGCCCCACCTGCCTATGCAAAAGTGGGCTCCTGCTGATTCAGACCAGTTCAGACTGGTTTGGCCGAGTAGGGAGTAACTCGGCCTGCCGTGCCCCCGAACTGGTTCTATTGTCGGTGCTGCCATCTTGACTTTTGTTTCTGTGCATGTGCAAAATATTTTGCATGCCGAACCAGCAATAATGCCAGCAGCAGCCCATCCCTGGCCCTGTGCATGTGTGTACGAGACCTCACACTCCCCCCTACACCTGCACGTGATCTCCTATGCTCCCCCGCACATGCATGTAATACCACCCGACCCTGTTTTGGGCTTAGTAGGCCTCCTTGCAGCCACCTGGGACCAAAATTGTGCCCCAACCAGCCACACTCCCCCTGCCCCCTGCACATGCACATGTTATCCGCCAACCCCGCGCATCTCCCACATGTGTCCCATCCCTGCACAGGTGTGACAGAGACCCAAAAATCAGCTGGACAGCAGAAGGTGAGTGCGAATGTGCGGTGGATCTGAGCTGAGGCACTAGCTCACGTGCTCTCAGAGAGGGCTCTGTTTGCCACCTGTGGCACGCGTGCCATAGCCTCACCATCACAGGCCTAGATACATAGAAATTTTGAACTTATCAGACCTGAATATTCTGACTTTGCAAAAACAAGAACAACAACCCACCTCACCTTACTCAGAACTGCCTATCATACTCAGATGTTTACCTTAAACAGCACTTAGATCCTAGGTTTGGACTTGAACAGTGTTGTGTTCTACAAGAATCAGCTGGCAGACAACGAACCAGGAAGGAGCCCTGATTGGTCCAGGCGCGCCTGCTGGCCGGCAGGAAAAAGACAGCCCTCCCATTGGTCCTCCGCCTGACAGCTCCAAGTATAAATATCTGTCAGGTGGGGTTTGCTCTGTTCTGTCAGGTCCTAGCGTTGTTATCGTTAATAAACAGCTAGTTGAATTTCTGCCTCCTCAGTTATTTAAGCCACATAATTTTTTAAAAAAACCAGTTACGTTTTTGCCAGTCCCTGACTGTGAATCAAATTAAAGATTAAATTTATAAATAGTGGTAGTAACAATAACAGGAAGGACTAAAAACATATTCTGTTCTTGCTTTTTTTTTTTTTAGAGCCACAACTAGAAGAAAAAAATATATTTGGGAGGGGGGGGAACAAAACAAGAAATCCTGATGAATAAAAGATAAAAATGTAAAGAAATGGACTTCAGTCAATCTTCATGTATTATTCAGTGCTCCTGTGTGGGCACCAAGTATCTAGATATGCCTTAATTAGCTACCTTGGGCAGGAAAGGCCTGGTTTAGAATGCTGAAAGTAATAGCTTTCAGAGAGCAATTAAAGGTAAATATGGGATCAGATTGGTGAGAGCAAGGTGACAAACACCTGGCTTCATTTCAGACACATTCCTATACATTATTTAATTGCACATGGTGAAACAAGTCAATAACAGCTGAGCATTTTGAAATCCCATTGCACTTTACTAATTCATTTACACAAAGAAGGCAGTTAATCTCTTCCTGGTGTGCACTGAAGAAAAACCTGTTTTTCCATATCAGTATCCGCATGATTGATACACTAGAGAACTTCGGGGTGGAAAAAAAAATGTCCAAGAACATTTTCCAAACCAACTGAGACCTCCTTGTTGATGGATGGAAAGCAGTAGGAGCAGGAGAATCTCTAGAACAGAGGTGTCAAAGTCAATTTCATTGAGGGCCGCAACAGGGTTGTGGTTCACAACCCTGGGGGGGAGGGGAGCATGGGCAGTTGGTCGCAATTTGTTGTGGCCCACCAGCAGAGCTGACAGCAGATTCAGACAGCGAGGAAGTTGGGGAGGAACATGGGCCAGTCATGGAGTCTGGGGAAGGCTCTGATGAGGACTCTGTCAAAGGCAGAGAGGGGACCAGAACCACATGCCAGTTATCAGCTGACTTCAGAGTCATACATCAGTGAGGCAGACGAACAGTTGGAGCCTGTTCCCGTGTGCACATGTGCAGAGTTGCCAGATGAAGGGAACAACTAAAGAACAGGGGTCGATTCAGGAGTAACGCCACAGGTGGCCATCCAAGAGGAAATAAAAGAGGAATGATTGTGTCCATTGTCTCTAGCGTGGGCCCAGAGAGCCAGGGGAAAGCCCATTTGTGGAAAATATAAAATTTCTGGAAGAATATACTTTTAATGAATTCATTTGGTTCTCTAATCTAAAACATTCATCAACATTTATTCCGTTGGTATTTTAAACAATATATTTCAGGGGCCCACTCGACTTTATATTTTAACTTCAAATCCTTTGCGTTTTAACCAAACATTTAAAGCTCAAATCCTTCTTAACCTTCATATTTATTTTTGTGTACTAAGAAAATAAATTCACAGAAACTGTAAAAGTTACTTTATGCTTTAATATCCCCAGTGTTATGGTTTAAAACTTGTGTTATGAAAAGATGTCATTCTTTTCAAACTGTTAAATAACGAAGGGATCTTTGTTTTTTGGACTTCATGTATTGATCTACTGATCTTTATTAGGGTTTTGAGATAGTAATTTAATATCTGTTCGTCGTCATTTTCTTACCATGCAGCACTATATGATATTGCCACTATGTGTGATGTTTGAAACATTGTTTTGAAAATTTATATTTCTTAACAAAAATAGGAGGGGAAATGGATGGAAACTATTGATTTTTGTAATGTTGTTTCCAGAATGATTTAACTTTTGAGATGAATTGATGTCAAAAGTACAGGACATTGTACAAAGTTGACAAGATGATATAATAAGCAATTAATAGCAATTAGACTTATATACCACTTCGTAGGGCTTTCAGCCCTCTCTAAGCGGTTTACAGAGTCAGCATATTGCCCCCAACAACAATCCGGGTCCTCATTTTACCCACCTCGGAAGGATGGAAGGCTGAGTCAACCCTGAGCCGGTGAGATTTGAACCGCTGAACTGCAGAACTGCAGTCAGCTGAAGTAGCCTGCAGTGCTACATTTAACCACTGTGCCACCTCGGCTCTTATAAGAAACAATAAGAAACAATTACCATTATATTATGTTTTATATTGTATTGTATTGCACTGCACTGAACTGCATTACAATATAGATAGATAGATAGATAGATAGATAGATAGATAGATAGATAGATGGATGGATGGATGGATGGATGGATGGATGGATGGATGGATGGATGGATGGATGGATGGATGGATGGATGGATGGATGGATGGATAGATAGATAGATAGATGAGAGAGAGAGAGAGAGAGAGAGAGAGAGAGAGAGAGAGAGAGAGAGAGAGAGAGAGAGAGAGAGATACACACGATAGATAGATAGATGATAGATAGATATAGATAGATATAGATAGATAGCTATAGCTATAGATATAGATATAGATACCTAGATACCGATATACCGATATACCGATATACCGATATACAGATATACAGATATACAGATATACAGATATACAGATATACAGATATACAGATATACAGATATACAGATATATAGATACAGATAGAAAGACGACATCTCCGATCATGCTTTAAGCCCAAAACCCAGCCTGAAGATGGCGAGTGAGACCTCGCCAAAACGTTGCCAAGACAATCTCAATCTTACATGGGAAAAGACCCAAATACAACAAGATCAGCATACATATCTTATGTGTTCTTATGAAAAATGTGAAATCTTAAATGATGCCATTCTGCCAGTACACATTGCCATGTTTATAGAAAACAATGTTTTTAAGGTATGGTGTTTCTACTTTAAGGGGGGGTTAGCAGGATATCAAAAGAGTATTTGTAGATTTTCTTTAAATGCAGAATTTAAAATGATACATGTTTTGATATGCTATTGCACTTATTCTAATATGTAAATTGTTCCATTAACTCTCATTTTGTAAAAGCAAAAAATGAAAGATTGCAAGAAAAAAAACAACGAATACAGATGACAGAACAATAAAAGTAAAAAGTAAAATGAGGAAAAAAGAGAAAAAATATTAAAAAGTATTTCTTCCTTCATCACAACAAATAGAAACAGTTTTAATAACTTAACAGCATTTCTTAAAATACAACAGTGCTCTCCGTTTTCATAACTCATCTCTTAGTCAACAATAGCCCATTAAGAACTACCAGGACTAACAACATATATATTAAACTTGATCAAATGAGCCAATTTTGTATTATTTCCATATACTTTTAAAAATTTTGGTTCGTAGTCCCTTCAAATAATGTCCTTAAACTTAATTTTTTCCACCTTCTCTTTTGTTTTTGTTTTTTTTACTTTCAGCAAATCCTTCAAAACTTTTTTTTAATAAATTCAGTAAAAAAAAAAAAAGTTAACCAAATCATTTTCGTGGTTTGATGCCTGCATTGAGACATCAACTGGTTTCATTTGTATATTCAGATATCATCATTTTCCTTATTTTTTCTGATAATTCATGTTTAAATCCACATTAAAATCAATTTCAATCTTATCTGATGTAGTTGTTCCTGTTTTGTAACAACATTAACAAACCATTTAGCTACACATTTAATCCGTTAGATTCTTAATTCTTAAAATTAATTTCTGAATTCATAGTTCACAAAGCTCCATAAAAACTTCCTCTGTTACAATGTTTTTCTGCATTCTGTATTAGCAGGTCTAATCTGTGAATTCTATTCCTTTGATTGTAATCTTTGGTTTCTTCTGGTTCCCTCTGGTGGTCCAACGTTCAAAATTACACCTTATCATTTTTTTCCCCAAAAAGAACAAAACAACTATTGTTTTCTCTGGAAAAGTTTCTTAAAATTAATCTCAAATGTTTATCTGAAACCCATCTGGACTCTAAGCCCATATTTATGTTTCCAATATCAACCTTTTAAACACTCTTTTATTATTTAATATTCCCCCCCAAAATTCTTAAACTCATATTTAAAGCTTCTTTCATGAAGAAGCACACTTACCTAGTAAACATGACATGCCTCTTTATATTCAAAAGCATTAAAAAATAACGATCCCAGAGTGATTAAATTGGTCAATCTCATTTCCCATAAAGGGATGTGGTGGCTCAGAGGCTAAGACGCTGAGCTTGTTGATCAGAAAGTTCAGCACTTTGGTGGTTCGAATCCCTAACACCGTGTAATGGTGAGCTCCCATTACTTATCCCAGGTTCTGCCAACCTAGCAATTCGAAAGCATGTAAAATGCAAGTAGAAAAATAGGAACCACCTTTGGTGGAAAGGTTCTGTGCATCTTTGGTGTCTAGTCATGCCAGCCACATGGCTATGAAGATGTCATTGGACAATACTGGCTCTTCAGCTTTGAAATGGAGATGAGCATCACCCTCTAGAGCAGTGGTAGTCAACCTGGCCCAGTAGTGGGTGTTCCAGCTTTCATGGTGGGCGGTAGGGGTTTGCTATAACTCTGCTTTATAAATTTTATAAAGTAAAATTACTTCCATACTTTATAAATCACCATTACTATGGAACCGGTAGGTGGTTAAAAAATGTTACTACTAACAGAGATACAAAAGTGGGTGGTAGGTATAAAAAGGTTGGTTCGCCGACAAATGCATGCTCGACAAAAGCGAGCTGACGAAACCACGGCAAGAAAACCGTGAGTTCTAAATCACGCCGACGAATGAGCGCAGAAGCGCGCCGACAACAGCACGCTGACAAAAGCACACCGACAAAAGCGCGCCTTCAATGAACAAGTAATAACCATGAGTTCTAACCCTAACCCTAACCCTAACCCTAACCCTAACCCTAACCCTAAACCTAAACCTAAACCTAAACCTAAACCTAAACCTAAACCTAAACCTAAACCTAACCCTTACCTTAACTGAAATCGTGCTTTTGTGGGTGCGCTTTTGTTGGCGCATTGTTGTGGGCGTGCTTATGACATCATGGTTTTCTCGCCGCGGTTTTGTCGGTGCGCTTTTGTCGTGCACACATTTGTTGGGTCACGAAAAAGGTTGACTACCCCTGCTCTAGAGTCAGGCACAACTAACACATATGTGTGAGGGGAACCTTTACCTTTATTTCCCATAAAGGTTGTATTACAGCTGTAAGTTTAAATGGAATTCCTTGACTCTTAGCACCTCATAAATCAACCACACAATCCTTGACTTTTGTGGTCTACTCATGCAAAGCAGATGCTTGGAATGCATAGGGGTTATCTCACAATCTCTCTTGCCTCTGGAGAGATTTTGCCAGCTACCATTCAAGATCTGGCCACAACCTCTATAGTAAATGCCATCCCAATCAGAAAAGGTATGTGCAGCCTGTCAGAGCCTCATCTCAAATTGCTGGTTCCATTAACTCTCAGAAAGTTTCCATGTGACAACAGCACTTTAACAATAAGTCCATTTCTATTCTTCCATTGTGGAAAAAAAATGCTAATCTTTAAAGCTTTGAATGTAAGGCTTAGAATAACTCGGGGAAAGTGGCTTTAAATGTGATAAATATTTTCTCTGATATTGATTGATACATTTACTTCCTTTGTTGTTTTATAATGCTACCCTTTTTACTATTGCAGTTTTGACTGTTTCCAATGCATTAAAGTTTTCTTATCCAGAATGAGTGGATTGAAATAAATCTTCATCCTTATCTCCTTTTTAACCAAGTAAAACTATTATAGTTGCAATCTTGGTCTTTTATCTTTTCTTCCCTGTAATTGTGCTTTAGATTCAAACCATTTCAAGGCTGAAATGTGTTTTTTTTCCCCCCATCACACAAAAAGTGTTCTTTAGAGTGCCTGTTTCAGGGTTTGAATGCACATATTAGCATCAAAACAGTGGGCTGCAAACTATAAACTTTCCGTGAGGAATCAGGTATTTGAAGCCTGAATGGTTTTGCACAAGAACATTTTGCATATATCAACTTACTGCTTCGTTTTATTTATTTATTTTTTTAGCTTGATGTGGGATTAGAATCATTCTCAGCAAAAGACTGAGATGTGGTAGGTCCAGGCCAGGCATGAAATCCTATTTTCTTTGCTACTGGTTTGGTAGCGGGATCACATGCGACCTCACTTCTGGGCATGCAGAGAACCTTCTGCGCATGCGTGATGACATCAGCTTGGCTGCCACTACTGGTTTGGCCAAACTGGTGATGACTGGTCCAGGCCTCCAGTGACATGGCTATGAATACTATTCTCTACATCCTGTCTTCAAAATGACAGAATTTGTGTTGTAATATTTGTATATATGCTCAGAAGCTATAGCCTGGTTTTCAGTGGTGGGTTTCAAATTTTTTAGAACCTCTTCAGTAGGTGTGGCCTGCTTTGTGGGAGTGGCTTACCAGCCATGTGACTGGGTGGGCATGACCAACTTGTACAATGTGGTGAAACTTACTTAACAAATGTTGGCTCAGAAACTCTGACATTTGAAGCACGCAAGTCTTAAAGCTGTCAAGTTACAAGACCCTTGCAGCCCTAACCCTTTAGGAAAACAAACCCAGGGGTGTTCAAACTTGACAGCTTTAAGACTTGTGGACTTCAACTCCCAGAATTCCTTCTCCAGTCATGTTGGCTCAGGAACTCTGGCACTGAAGTGTGCAAGTCTTAAAGCTGTCAAGTTACAAGACCCTTGCACCCCTAACCCTTTAGAAAAAAAAGCCCAGGGATGTTCAAACTTGAAAACTTTAAGAATTTAAGGTTTAGATAGGACTCTTAGAGGTGGGCGGGGTGATTGGTGAGCCAGCCAATCAGTGAGCGGGAGGCGGGGCAAGCGTGCTGTAGACGGGCAGGGGGAGGGAGCAGGAACCGGTTCTAAACAGCACAGTAGATTTGTGGAACCTCTTTTATAGAAAAGATTAGAACTGGCAGGAACCCACCCCTACAACGGGGCCATCTGTGGCACATGTGCCATAGGTTCACCATCACAGTTATAGGGTCTCCTGCTTGAACAGGGTTTGGATGATAAGACCTCCAAACAAGCTTCCAGATCCCTCGGGCTTGGGATAGCTTCAGGGATGTGTTGCTGCTGGTTTGGCCCAGTTTGGCTGATCCAGTAATGGAATTCAGGTCTGGGCCACAGAACCAGCAGCGACCAAGGCCTGCCATGCCCCTGAACTGGTACCCTCGCTACTGCTGGGCACCACCATTTTGGTTTTTTAATGCATGTGTGTGCGCAGTTCACTGTAAATTGTTCTGCGCATGCATGAAGAACAATTTACACTGAACAGTGCATGCACATGCAATACACAGCATGCACCACACAGCATGCAGCACCAGCACGCAGCACACATATGGCATGTGCATGAGCAAAGCATTGCTTTGCGCAAGCGTGGGGGTTGCACACAGGTTACAAACTGGTAGTAAGACCAGCAGCAACCCACCCCTGGACTGCTTGCTAACAGGGAAGAACGGGAGAAGGATGACCAAGAGAGGGGTAAGACAGGGCAAGTACTGAAGATGAGGAGCGACAAAGCTCGGGCGATGAGCAAGGACCACCCACTTCTGATCCCTGAGCATGGAGAGTGGAGAGAAGGTGGGAACAGCAGAGACTGACCTGATGACTCGGGTGGAGAACGCCCCATCCCTCTTCACAAGGCAGACCTGGGGACTGAGACTTGTGGAGACGCTGTAGGGAGGGGACAAACCCTGTCAGGAACAAATTCTGAATTCATGGAGGGGTTTTTTTTTAAGTTATTTTTTTATTGAAAATTTTGAAAAAAAAAACCTTTACAAATATTTACCTCCCTCCCCTCCCCTCCCCCAACCCCCCCAACCTTCCCCCCCACGACTTCCCAGAACCAATACAGAGTATAAATCTTTAACAAAGATATTCTAAGATAAACTTAAAGTTAGTGTCTTCTTTCATTTGAGCTTTAACTCCTCTTTGCTAGGCTAACTCTAAACAGATTATATCATTCCTTGTTTCTTCAGTCATAAACTATCTGGAATTTCTTAGTCCCATATTTATTTTGAGTATAGTCAATCCATATTCTCCACTCCAGGTTTTATTTCTCATTTGAGTGGTCCTTGAGATATGCTGATATTTTAGCCATCTCTGCTAGGTTTGTTACTTTTAATGTCCATTCTTGAATAGTAGGCAAATCTTCCTTCTTCTAGTATTGCGCCACCAACAGTCTTGCTGCGGTTATTAAATGCAAAATCAGGTTAGTCTCTATAACTGTACAATCAGTAATTATACCTAACAGAATAACTGAGGGGTAAACTTTATCCTTTTTTTACAGAACATTTTGCATAATCCACCATATTTTTATCCAAAATGCTTTAACCATTTTGCAAGTCCACCATATATGATAGTATGTAGCATCGAGACAATCACATCTCCAGCATTTAGGTTGTAAATTCGGATACATACAGGCTAATTTTTTAGGATCTAAATGCTATCTATAAAACATCTTTTAAAAGTTTTCTCTCAAATTTGGGGCTTGTGTAAATTTTACATTTCTTACCCAAATCTTTTCCCATGTGTCCTACCTTATTGGTTGAATTCATGGAGTGCCAATGTCTGCAGTTTGCTGGACTTCTTGCCTAGTTCCTTTGCTTCGTGGACTCATCGCCTAACTTCTTTGCTTGGTGGAACTCATCCCCTTGTTCCCTTGCCTCACTGGATGTTTTGCCTGGAAGCTGTTGTGCTAACAGCATTTTGCTGGACTACTTGAAGCCAGAGGCTGCTGGAGGTGTGTGTGTGTGTGTGAGTGTTAAATTCTTGGACTTGCCATAAACGTAGGCGTGTTTGGGGGAAAGTTGGAGCAATGAAGAGGAGTTCGAACTGTCAGTTGGCTGTGTTGCCTCTGTGCCTTGCCCCGGGTCATCATACCTCTCCTCTCCTCTCCCATCCTCTCCCCTCTCCAGGGAGGTAAAAAAAACAACTATATATTTGTTGCAAGCCTGTTATTTTCCAAAAACTCTATGTAGGATAGTTCATGTTTTTTCTGTGATGTTGTGATAAAAACTTTCATACCACTTAATAACTACTTTGTAACACCGAAAGGGTTGCAAATTTAGTACACTCTAAGACCTTAAAGTCAGGAACAAAAAGATAGTCACACCAGGGGTGGAAAAATCTCTGGCCATTTGCACAGCATAAACCATCCTGGATACCCTCCTTCATTGATCAGACTTAAACTATGTGTGTAAGTTGCATTTATGTTCATCGTCAATTAAATATAATTTCATGGCCCCTCTAGAACCTCTGTGCTATATGGTCATCCCAGGCATCATTTAAAAATTCTCTTTCTCTCGTTTAAAGTTTAAAAGGGAACACAATTTGCTTCTTCAGAGCTCCAGGAAAAGAAAAAGGCATAGAAAGTGAACTATTCTTAAGAAAAGAAACTGAGAAAAATTGTCTTACTAGCCAGAAAGATTGCAAAATCACTAACAAGAGTGTATAATGTGAAAGTGTATGGGCTACTGAAAAAGGCCACATGGTTCATTTTTTTTTTCTCCCTGGGTGGCGGGAACAAACAACATTTCAGCAAATGTGACTCAGGGGCTGTACGTAAACTCTGACATAGAATGAAACTGGAAATGAAAGACAAATTAGGTTGGCATGTTCTTCTTAGCAATAGCAATAGCAATAGCAGTTAGACTTATATACCGCTTCATAGGGCTTCCAGCCCTCTCTAAGCGGATTACAGAGTCAGCATATTGCCCCCAACAACAATCTGGGTCCTCATTTCACCCACCTCAGAAGGATGGAAGGCTGAGTCAACCCTGAGCCGGTGAGATTTGAACAGCTGAACTGCAGAACTGCAGTCAGCTGAAGTAGCCTGCAGTGCTGCATTTAACCACTGCACCACCTTAGTTGAACTTGCTTCTCCGAAGAGTTTCAAGTTCAGAAAAAAAAAGTGGGTTCATTTTTTTTTCTCCCTGGGTGGGGGGAACAAACAAAATTTCAGAAAATGTGACTCAGTGGCTGTAAGTAAACTCTGAAATGGTATGAAACTGGAAATGAAGGACAAGTTAAGTTGGGATGTTCTTCTTGGTTGAACTTGCTTCTCTGAAGTGTTTCCAGTTCAGAAAAAAAAGTGGGTTCATTTTTTTTCTCCCTGGGTGGGGGGAACAAACAAAATTTCAGCAAATGTGACTCAGGGGCTGTACGTAAACTCTGACATAGCATGAAACTGGAAATGAAAGACAAGTTAGGTTGGTGTGTTCTTCTTGGTTGAACTTCGTAGAACATTGTGACTTTTCTCATCTCGGTTCCCCCTCCACTTCTGATTTCAAAATCCCGTAGCCGTTGATTTGTCTTGCTTTTCACTGCCTCTGAATGACAGTTCTTGTTAACCTTGATAGCGACTTGAGGGTGTTTTCTTGGGGAAAAAAATAATTGTAAAAACCAGCCATGCAGCCTATAGATGGAAAGTCTTTCAGATCGTTCCCTAGCAACTTTTACTTTGTACATAAAGCAAAATGGATAAGGTGTGAGTTAGTTATATACTTTTCCTTTTCCTCCAGCTAAGCCTTCTTGTCAACCTGAAAGTGTCCCCTGAATTCTCAGGAATGCCAATAGTCTATGTAGTGGTGGGTTTCAAAAATTGTTCGAACCTACTCTGTGGGTGTGGTCTCCTTTGTGGGAGTGGCTTGCCACCCATGTGACCGGATATGAAGATGCCAACGACACTTGTCAGAACCACCTTAAATTACCTCACACACAGCACTGGCATGCATAAGGATATGATGTAAACTTGTTTTTTAAAAGGCATCTTTGGTTTGCGTTAAAACAACTTCAACACACGCAATGTTCTGATTGCACCACAAACGCAGTAGTCATCCTTACCTTTCACAGAGGCACTGAGTTTTATAAATATGAGCATGATAGTGTAGAATAATCATATCCAAGGACAAGTGGTGGGTTTCAAAAAATTTTGGAACCTCTTCTGTAGGTGTGGCCTGTTTTCCGGGTCCACTGGTGGAACCTCTTCTAACCGGTTTGGTAGATTTGATGAACCAGTTCTACTGAATAGGTGCAAACTGGTAGGAACCCACCTCTGAGTCTATGCCAATAGAATGCCAATGGAGGGGGAGTCAATATATTTTGCAAAGCATCTGAAGGCAAGACAAGAACTAATAGATGGAAAGTTATTAAGAAGAAATCCAACCTAGAATTAAGGAGAAATTTCCTGACATTGAAAACAATAGATTAATGAAGTTGTGGATGTTCCATCTTTAAGAAGTGTTTGGACAACAATTTGTCTGAAATTGTATAGGGTCTCTTGCTTGAGCAAGAGGTTGGACTAGATGACCTCCCTGGTATCTTACAACTCCATTATTCTGTCAACCACATCTGCAAGACTCATGAAATGTAAGAAGGCAGACCTTTCTAGGGGTCTCCTAGGCTAGACATCTGAAATATATTTAGATTATTATTTCTCGTTTAATTTTCAAAAGTTTTGGACAGCTTTCAAAGGAAACTAACGGTGCCCAGTGATGGAGAAGCTTAAGGCAACTTTCACTAAGTTTCAGCTGTTTAATAAATGCCTGAGGTTCTGAGGATAGTCACTTAGGTTTAAAATGACTATTTATTATTCTTGTTATGCTAAGCTGATTCATAAAATTAAAGATAAAGTCCAAAGCTCTGCAGTTCAAAATAACATGTTTATTATTATTTCCTGAAAGCTAGTTGAGATATTGCTCACATATGAATATCTATGTTTTTGGACTGGAAACATTGGAATCAAAGTCTATGACATGGTTATTTGATTGAACGGATCAGGCTTTTCAGCTCTTATTGATATTTTATAGGTAAAGTTATTATATTGTTTCTAAGTGTTATAAGCTGCCCAGAGTCACTATTGTGGGATGGGCAACTATATAATGGAAGGAAGGAAGGAAGGAAGGAAGGAAGGAAGGAAGGAAGGAAGGAAGGAAGGAAGGAAAGAAGGTTGACTCAGCCTTCCATCCTTCCAAGGTGGGTAAAATGAGGATCCAGATTGTTGGGAGCAGACTCTGTAAATTGCTCAGAGAGGGCTGTAAAGCACTGTGAAGTGGTATATAAGTCTGAATGATAGTACTATGCTATTTCTTTGCATTTGAGAAAGTCTCATTCAAGTCACTGGACTTGCTGAAAAGCATCACGTTGAACAAGAAATAGATATGCGCCTTTAATAAGACAGGATTATAAGAGGCCATTAGCCCAAGAGTTATAATGGACTGGAAAATGGCCAGTCATATTTAACATTGTATTTAGTGTATGATATGGTCCTGTGGTGAGAAGAATCTGTCCCATCTGAATTTGGGGATTGGCCTTTATGTCAAGACTGGATCCTTAACAGAAATTGTGTACAAATTATTATGATTCAGTTTTGTGGATAGTTGCCATTCAGGCAATGAAAAACAATTTCTTCCCTATTGCAAAGGAATCTGTATCTATAGCATGATATTTTTGTAGTTATCAGAGTCAAGTATGACTATTGGACACGGTTACTATTTACCATTAAAGTATTTCCAGCTAGTCAAATCTGATAACAGAGCTTCTTTGATATTCATTGATATTGTCTGTCTAAAGGTCAGATCTGTCATAATGATGAATAGAGAGGGCTAATTATCTTCATCTATAACACCTGGTCCTCATCTCATCCTCTTTACAATGGAGGACAAGTAAACAATCCAGCCATTCTTGAGAGACAAGACACAATCCTAATACTACAGTACAGACATTCTTTGAATGCAATGTTTGTTTGTTTTTTTACAAGATAACCTGGCTTGCAATTCCAAGGTGGTTCTAAGCCAGCACACCTTGGTCTGAAAAATTCTATGAATACATCCATGCACCCCTGCAGTGCTACTGTTCATCTGGAAAATATTATTTGGATTGCTGTCTCAAAGTAGGGAACATGTAAGCAAAATCGCTGTGAATAAACAAAGGATCTTAAAACCGAGATACCAGTCTATTGGCTCAATTAAGTATTAAGTATCCTGCCATTAAAGAGATTCATATGGAGATCAATGCATTGGTTAGCTAGCCATCTGTGCAAACTTTTCAATAGGCAAAAAAATGATCAAATCATCCCCTTTTCAGGAGCTTGCTGGCAGTGAAATTTTTCAGCAGCTGGAAATCTCTAAAAGAGCTTGCAGGGAAGGCAGCCAATCAATAATAGAAATTATCCAGTTTTGAAAGATTAGCATGTATGAATAACTATTTCAAGGTCTGTTTAAGAACGATATTGAGACAAGAAGAGAAGCATCTGCCTCAAAGTTACATTTGGCTCCGTCTCTCTCCCTCCCTTCCTCCCCGTGTGTGTGTGTGTGTGTGTGTGTGTGTGTGTGTGTGTGTAGACAAAGAGACAGAGAGACAGACAGAGAGAGACAGAGACAGAGAGGGCTAAAGCTTATTAAAAAGCTCTGCTTATCAGAGCTTAGCTTTTTACAAGTTTCATTAAAAATGCTAATGAAGAACCTAAGAGAAAAAAATATGATGCCAATCTAGTGGCATATCTTGAATTAGTTTTGAAAGATCTAAGTGGAGTGAAAGAGTTAAAAGTGTTACAGTGTAATACATTGAAAGACATAGAGAGGAGAAATATTATTAACTCTGTGTGTATGTGTGTGTGTGTATGCGTGCGTGCGCGTGCAGCTTTGGTTTTCCATCAATTTAATCTCTCATCCAGCTGTTTTTTCCTTATATTCTGACATTTTTTCTGTTGTTTTTATAATGTTCTCCATATTATTATTATTATTATATACTTTATTCATTTAACATGAAGCTCGGTCAACTGGACATTCAAAAATGCATCATGGACTTCCTGGGAGGAGCCTACTGGTGGAAGCAGCAAAAAATCAGCTGCCTCCGAATTCCTGGCTACGTACCTGTTTAGAGGATCTTCCATCTGACGTCTTATCAGGTTTTCTTATCCTTCAGGCAAGAAGGAAAGAAGAAACTGTTTTGCTGGCAAATGCTCTTCGTTTTTGCAGCTTTTGTGCTTGCAAGGAAAGGGGGGCTAGCCCAAGGCAGAACGGCTGTCCGTGCTGGGAACTTCAAACTGCCTTGTGCAGGACAAAGTAGGTCTCTCCCACTCTGCTCTAAGTTTTGTTTGATTTATTCTTATCACGAGCTGGATCCGTTTACTGTGGACAATAATTGCTTATCAATATCTTAGCTTCTTTTCTTTTTCTCCTCCGAAAAATTATTTACTCAGAGGCTTCTAAAATGGCGCCGAGCAGGCTGGTTTCTCCGGTAATAACGAACACTTTCTGCTAATCCTCACAAGAATTCCAAACAAAAGAGATAGCTTATCACTTGTTTTGGTTTCACAATAGAAGAATTTTACTCCTTCATTAACCTTGCTTATTTGGAAGTTAAATGGTGATGAATCTGCTGAATGGTCTTGTTACAATGTTTACTCACTGAAAGTTTTGCCAAGCCTTAAACTTCAAAATAAAAGCCTCTTTATTTAAAGCTGCATATTTAGGCAATAGAGTTTCATTAACTGCAGGCAGATAAATTTTGAAATGGCCTCAAAACCAAATATTAACTTGAAGTCGTCACCCTCTACTTCCAGGGGCACATCCTTAGTGCCTGGCACAAAGCTGCAGCCTCCGCTTCCTACGCCCCCTGCTGGGGATGTGTTAACGAAAGAATTTTTCCTGAGTAATCTAAGCGAGGCTCTTAATGCACAGACAATTAAAATGGAAGATAAATTTAGAGATAATAGAGAGGAGAGAAAAGAGGAAATAAAAGAAATGAAAGAAGAAATTAAAAGTGAAATAAAAGGACTTAAACAGGAGCTGTATGAGAAATTTGAGGCTAAGGTTGATAAAATTAGAGACGACATGCTGAGTCTTGTAACTGTATTAACAGAACATATTTCTGGAGTGGAAGATACTCTAGAGGTTCTTAATGATGCCAATGCTAACTTGACATTGAAAACAGAGGTGGTGAAACAAAAAGTGGAAAATGCTGAAAAAGAAATTATTATGATACAGTACCGACAAATGGAGTTCGCATTAAGAGTAAGGGGGCTGCGTGAGGAGAAACAGGAGAACCTGAAACAGATCCTATCGGAAGCTTTTGACCGCCTGATGGGAAGACCAGGGACCAATCAAGATTGGCGAATTGACAAAGCTTACCGCGTTAACTCCTGGCTGGCAAAGCAGAAGCAGCTTCCTCGAGACATTGTTATATATTTTACTACAAGAGAGTTTAGAAATATGGTACTGCAAGCATCTTATAACACTAAGCTTCAAATTGGCGGTCAAGACCTGGCTGTTTTGAAAGAAATACCACCTCAAATGTTAAGAGCCAGAAGAGACTACGCTTTTTTGGTCGAAGAACTCAGAAATCGTCAGATACAGTATAGATGGGATGCACCATTTGGCATCATATTTACATTTGATAAGCAAAGATACCGCCTCAACGCTGTATGGAAAGCCCGAGATTTTTATTATAATATATTGAAGGCCGGACACCCTGCACCATCTGGACCTAGAGAAAGACCACAAGAAGGACAGGATAGACAGCAAACTATACAACCACCAGACAAGATGGAGCATCTCTCTTCTCTAGAAGTGCAAGGTGCTATGGAACCAAGACCTAGCCGCATGACTACTAGACGCATGGAGAAACAAGCTAAAAAGCAACAGCATCAACAATCATCGGCCATCGATCAAGGATCTACAACAACAAATCTGGAAGCAATGGGAGGAGCTAGACCTAAGGTTAAACAGGCCGTGCAGGAAGCTCTAAAAATGCTTCAACCAACCAAAGATGACAACTAAGATTTTAACATGGAATGTTAACGGACTGAACTCTCCACAGAAGAGGAAGAAAATATTTCATTATCTCAAACAGTTTAAGAACGATGTAATTTGTTTGCAAGAAACTCATATCAAGTCAACTGATCAAAAATATTTGATTAACTCAAAACTTGGTCAACATTTTGTAGCTTCTGCTATGGAAAAGAAGAATGGTATAGTTGTATACTTAAGAAAAGACATGAAAGCTGAATTAATAGAAGCAGATCCCTTCGGAAGATATATTGCTTTAGACTTAATCTTAGAAGGGAAAAAGACATTACTTTTGGGAATTTATGCTCCCAATCAACAGCAAGATAGATTCTATAGAAATCTTCATGCTAAATTAGCTCAATGGGACTATAGTTCCTGTATACTACTGGGTGACTGGAATGGAGTGATAGACACTAAGAAAGATAAGAAGATTTCCCGCCTAAATACCAAGATGCGAGCAAAGTTACCCAAATCTTTCTTTGACATTATGGATGATTTTGAATTGAGAGATATTTGGCGAGAAAGAAATGCAGAGGAATGTGACTTCACTTTCTTCTCGGACAGGCATCAATCCCTCTCAAGGATTGATTTTATTCTAACCACTAATGATTTGCTTTCTAGGGTCAAGAAAACAAAGATTGCAGCTAGGATCCTTTCGGACCATAACCCAGTTTGGATGGAGTTGGGAAGGGTAGTGCAGGCAAGAAGGTCTTGGAGATTGAATGAAAACTTATTTAGATATGAAAAGTATATTAATGATTGTAAAAAATTACTATCTGAATATTTTGTTTTGAATATGAATAAGGGTACATCTATGGAATTTGTATGGGACGCAAGCAAAGCGTATATGAGAGGAGTTTTGATGAATATAAATAAAACACATAGAAATAAGCAAGGGTTAAAACGAACAGAACTGGAAGAGGAAATTAAGAGAAAAGAGCTGGAGTTAACAATGAACCCAGACGATACAAAGGTTAAGGAAGCTATTAACATATTAAAATCTCAATTTGACATGTTGATCTCTGACCAGGTGGCTACTAATCTATTATATGCAAAACACAATACTTTTTGTAATGCAAACAAACCTGGCAGATGGTTAGCTTATCAGATTAGGAAAAAAAGGAAAACTCGAAATATATCTAAACTGATTTACAGAGGGAAGGAGGTGTTTCAACAGGAAGAGATTCAAAAGGCTTTCTGGGAATTTTTTACAGAACTGTATAAAGGGGATAAAATTAATGGTTTAGACATAGACAAATATTTAGACAAAGAGAAAATACCTTCAGTTAGAGAAGAACACAGGCAAAAATTGAATCAACCAATAACCTCGGGGGAAATCCTGCAGGTAATTAAGCAATTAAAGTCAGGGAAAGCACCAGGTACAGATGGCTTGACAGCGGTTTACTATAAAAACTTACAGTTAGAAATGGTAGAACCTCTTAGAGAATTATTTAATATGATTCAAATGGAAGGTAAAGTTCCTCCATCTTGGAAGACAGCGTTTATATCTTTGATACCCAAAGAAGATCAAGATACTACTCAACCCAAAAATTATAGACCTATTTCATTACTGAATGTAGATTATAAAATTTTTACTAAAATATTAGCAAATAGGTTAATGTTGGTCATTCAACAATTGATACATACGGACCAAACAGGTTTTATACAAGGGAGACAGATGAAAAGTAATGTTAGATTAATTATTAATGCATTAGAATATTTGGGAAAGAACAACCAGATTCCAGCTGCGTTTATATTTTTGGATGCTGAGAAGGCCTTTGATCGAGTTAACTGGCAATTTCTGTTGAAGATACTGCAAAAAATGCATATAGGAGATAACTTTTTACAGTCAATTAAAGCAATATACCAACAGCAAACAGCACAAATCATAGTCAATGGAAGTCTAACAGACTCTTTTCAAATTGGAAAAGGTACAAGACAGGGCTGTCCTTTGTCCCCATTATTGTTTATTATAACTTTGGAAGTATTGTTGAATAAAATATGGGGCTTGGATGGTTTAAAAGGGATCAAGATTAGGCAGCAAGAATATAGAGTCCGCGCTTTTGCGGATGATTTGGTCATAATATTGGAACAACCGCAGGAATCTAGTATGGTTTTAATGAATATGATTAATCAATATGGTCAAGTGTCGGGCTTTAAAATAAACTTAGGAAAAACCAAAATATTAGCTATAAATATGAATATTAAACAAAAGGAAGAATTAGGAGTGATGCTAGGATGTGAGGTAGTTAAAAAAGTCAAATATCTTGGAGTTAACATTTTAACTTCAAATGGGAAATTATATAAGCATAATTATGAACCACTTTGGCATAGTATACAGACAGAGATGAAAAAATGGGAGAAATTGCACCTATCTTTGCTGGGTAGGATAGCGGCAGTGAAAATGAACATTCTACCAAAACTTTTATTTCTCTTCCAAATGTTACCTATATTAAAAAAAGATGCGAACCTTTTAGAATGGCAGAAGGGTATCAACAAATTTGTGTGGGCAGGAAAGAAGCCGAGGGTAAAGATGAAAATAATGCAAGATGTACGTGAGAGAGGAGGATTGAAACTACCTAATTTAAAACTATATTATGATGCAGTGGCATTATCTGTAATTAGTGATTGGATTCACTTAACCAATGATAGAATATTGAACATTGAGGGACACGATCTGCTATTTGGTTGGCATGCTTACTTGTTATTCAACAAAAAATTGGATAAGAACTTTAAAAGTCATATTTTAAGAAATGCTTTATTGCGGGTCTGGAAGAAATACCAATATAAATTAAATGACAAGATACCCATGTGGGCAATTCCTAGACACGCAATTGAAAATATGAATACAGCACAAAAACAGGACAGAATTACCTACAGACAGCTTCTTACCTCGGAAAGGGGGGTATTACAATTAAAATCTTTAGAGGTATTAAAAGAGGAGAAGGTAGTTCAAACATGGTTCCAGTATGGGCAATTACAGGCTAGGTGGAAAATAGATCAAAAAATTGGTTTTATTCAAGTTGAGGATAATCTGTTTAAACAAATAAGAGATCAAAGCTTAATGCATATAAAGAGGATATATAATGTATTAATACAGATGGATTCGGAAACAGAATTAGTTAAAGATTGTATGATAAAATGGGCTCAAAATATTGAGGAACCAATAATGTTGGATACATGGGAAAGAATTTGGGTAAGAAATGTGAAATTTACACAAGCTCAAAATCTGAGAGAAAATTTTTACAAGATGTTCTATAGATGGCATTTAGATCCTAAAAAGTTGGCTTCTATGTATCCGAATGTACAGCCTAAATGTTGGAGGTGTGGTTCTCTCGATGCTACATATTATCATATATGGTGGACCTGCCAAAAGGTTAAGGCATTTTGGATAAAAATATGGTGGGTCATGCAAAATGTTTTTAAAAGAAGGATAAAGTTTAGTCCTCAGTTATTTTTACTAGGTATATGTACTGACTTTACAGTGGTAGAGACCAATCTGATTCTGCACCTGATAACTGCAGCAAGACTGTTGGTGGCGCAATATTGGAAGAAGGAAGACTTGCCTACAATCCAAGAATGGACATTGAAAGTAACAAACTTAGCTGAAATGGCTAAAATATCGGCATATCTCAAAGATCATTCAAATGAGAGATATAAACGA
This sequence comes from Thamnophis sirtalis, assembly GCF_051295495.1. Taxonomy (NCBI): domain Eukaryota; kingdom Metazoa; phylum Chordata; class Lepidosauria; order Squamata; family Natricidae; genus Thamnophis; species Thamnophis sirtalis. The sequence goes on from NW_028261392.1 coordinate 9,889,448, forward strand.
GACTGGAAAAAATGGATTGACTATATACAAAATAAATATGGGACTAAGAAATTCCAGTTAGCCTATGCTTAAGATTAGAAATGATTTAAACTGTTAAAAGTCAGTTCAGTAAGAAGAAGCTAAGGTCAATCTAGAATGTCATTAATTTCTTTATTTCTTTTTTCTCAATAGATTTTAGACTGTGTTAGTTAAAAATCCATACCGGGTACGGGTTCTGGGAAGTCGGGGGGGGGGGGGAAGGAGGAAGGGGGTGGGGGGGTGGAGGGAGGGAGGGGTACACACACACAAAAAAAATTGTACTTCAATGTCTTAATGATTGACAAATGATGACATATTTGTGTTGTTTTTTTTTAAAGAAAATAAATAAATAAATTTTAAAAAAAAATGCATCACAAATACCATTGACTGGTGCTAATGGTTGATATGGGTTGCTGCCAGCGTCCTAGCTTTCAACCAAGTACCTTCTTAAGATGTACAATATAGTTTATGTCCTTGTATTTGTGTATTTAAAATATTTTTTTTAAAAAAAATGATGTACAACATTTCGAGTAGTGCAATTGTTTGCAGTTCCGCTGGTGTTATTTCAGGAAGCTGCAATTTCTTGATGTGTTATAAAATTAAGAATAAAATTCTTGGACATGGTACCAATGGTACCATGGTACCAAGTACATTCTTTCATGGTATGGGATCAGCTCTGCAGTGGACAAAAAAGCTCTACAGAGAATCATTAAAACTGCCCAGAATATCACCGGGCTCCAGCTACCAGCCCTGGATGACATCTTCATATCTCGCTGTTTGAGGAAGTTACACAATATTCTCAGAGACTCCTCCCATCCTGGACTGTTGGCTTCTAGCGGAAGATACAGAAAAATTAAAACTAGGACCACACGTCTTCTGAATAGATTTTATCCCAGAGCTATAATTGCACTCAACAATGAGCTAAAGGGTCACCATCAGTGAACTCTTGGACAGCACAACTTGGTCTGTTGTGTGGTTGCTTGGCTGGTTTAGCGCAGGGAATTTTTTTGGTAGGTGTGGGTGTGTTTGGGGATTGTTAGGTGTGTTGATCCTGGTCTCTGGGTGTTATGTGAATTTCGTTGTATGCGTACAATGACAATAAAGTAAAGTAAGTAAGTATGTGCCCTGATGACTATGAGTATCACTGATACATGTTTCATCCATAGCCATGTGTTGTGGCCCAGCAGGAGCCATTGGAGCTGCCACCAGACTCCGACAGCAAGGGGCCCTATGAGTCAGCTCTGGAGGATGTGGAGGACCCTGGACAGGGTTCCGACTCCGAGCAGGGTGTAGAGAGGCTGGTTGGCCACCAGGAGGCACCTGAGCCTTGGACCAGTGGGGAGGAGACAAGGGAATGTGATCTGGACGTCAGCAGTGAGTTGTTCCTGCATGCCCGGCACCGGAGAGCTGATAGGTGTAAGGAACAGTTGCACAGTTAAGGAGATAATTGCACTCAGCTGGTGGTAATTAGGCTCCTCTCAAGACTATAAGAGGAATGCTTGCGCACATGCCCTGTTGCAGGAGTCAATGCATTGACTAAAAGTTGGAAAACTTTTGTGGCTAGCTTGACAGGCTGGATTGCTGCCAAGGCTTATCTGTGCTGGTTTGCTGCCAAGAACCTGTCTGTCTGTTAATAAATTCCTTAAAATATCTTTGGCTCAGTGTGCGTTGGTGGGAGACGAGGGGGGTCAGAACAGCCGTGTAGTTTTTGATGTCCAGGTCGCGATATTTTGTGATTTTTTTCCAATTCTTTTTCTTCAACTCTGGCATCTCCTGCTACAGCCATATCAATAAACTGTACACTTGGGCCCTCTACAACCATGATACCTGTTGTGTTGTGTTCCAAATGACGATCCTTCTGTATTCGAAAATCCCACAGGATATTCACCATCTCATTTTTGGTAACTTGATGTTCCCATGACTTTTTGGATACAGGTAAGTCATATTTTTTTTTACATACTGACCAGTGGATTAATTTAGCTACTTAGTCATATCTAGCTTTGTAATCAGCTTGTGCAAATTTACTGCATTCACATATTCAGCGTGAAACAGTTTCAACTTTGTCATTGCAAAGTTGGGTTGTCAGTGGATTTTTGTATCTTTGCTTTCAAATGTTTCATCCATAATTGGGTCGTGATATTTCGTGATTTTTTTCTAGTTCTTTTTCTTCGACTCTGGCATCTCCTGGTACAGTGATATCAATATATTATGACTATGACTATGACTGAGACTATGACTAAGACTAAGACTAAGGCTAAGGCTAAGGCTAAGGCTAAGGCTAAGGCTAAGACTAAGACTAAGACTAAGACTAAGACTAAGACTAAGACTAAGACTAAGACTAAGACTAAGACTAAGACTAAGACTAAGACTAAGAATATGACTGACTGTGACTGTGACTGTGACTGTGACTATGGCTATGACTATGACTTAAGACTAAGACTAAGACTAAGACTAAGACTAAGACTGTGACTGTGACTGTGACTGTGACTGTGACTGTGACTGTGACTGTGACTGAGACTAAGACTAAGACTAAGACTAAGACTAAGACTAAGACTAAGACTATGACTGACTGTGACTGTGACTGTGACTGTGACTGTGACTGTGACTGTGACTGTGGCTATGGCTATGGCTATGGCTATGACTATGACTTAAGACTATGACTAAGACTAAGACTAAGACTGTGACTATGACTAAGACTATGACTATGACTATGACTATGACTAAGACTATGACTATGACTATGACTATGACTATGACTATGACTAAGACTAAGACTAAGACTATGACTAAGACTAAGACTATGACTAAGACTAAGACTATGACTATGACTAAGACTAAGACTAAGACTAAGACTAAGACTAAGAATATGACTGACTGTGACTGTGACTGTGACTGTGACTGTGACTATGGCTATGGCTATGACTTAAGACTATGACTGACTAAGACTAAGACTAAGACTATGACTGTGACTATGACTAAGACTATGACTATAACTAAGACTATGACTAAGACTAAGACTAAGACTATGACTATGACTATGACTATGACTATGACTAAGACTAAGACTAAGACTAAGACTAAGAATATAACTGACTGTGACTGTGACTGTGACTATGGCTATGACTATGACTTAAGACTATGACTAAGACTAAGACTAAGACTAAGACTAAGACTAAGACAAAGACTAAGACTGTGACTATGACTAAGACTATGACTATAACTAAGACTATGACTATGACTATGACTATGACTAAGACTAAGACTAAGACTAAGACTAAGACTAAGACTAAGACTAAGACTAAGACTAAGACTAAGACTATGGTTAAGACTAAGACTAAGACTAAGACTATGATTGAGATTGAGATTGAGATTGAGTATGATTCTACAAAATAAATTGCTTTCTTATTTGTTGGCGGTTGTTATTTTTCCCCCTACCAACTGAAAACCTAAAAGGAACTCTAGAAGTCTTCCCATATTATGTTTCCACTGATTTTCTGAAGTATATTTGGAGGCAATTTTCACCCCCTAGCAAGCAACTTACAGATAATTCCTCCTGGGGGGGAAACAGTCATGGAGACATGTATGACAAAGCCATGCACTTAAGAGATGCGTGGGCTCAGCAGGTCTTGTTTAACTGCTCTGAGCATTTCAAAGCAATTTGCTTTGGCAAAAAGGCAGGGTTTGTCAGTTGTTCTTCCAGCACATTTCTTCCATGTGTTATTTCAATTTCTTTCTTCTCCCCTCCATTGAAAAAGCATAGACTTTGTGATGCTTTTCTTCCCCTCCTTTCCGACAATACTCCCTTCCCAAGAGATACCAACCAATCACAAGAAAAAAAAAATGAATTTCTCTATATTCAGTCATTAAAAAGAAAACCAGAAAAATATTATGAAAAGAATTGACAATATAGAATGAGTGATGTATAATCTTTGGATGGATCTGAAAAAGAACATTCTGAGAACGTTCGGAAATTGTTCTGAAGAGCAGTTCTTAGATATTTTCCTTCTGTACCAAGTCTAAGACAAATAAATAGAAAAAAATGAAACCAGCAGTTTATGATCACTGTAAAAACTTTGAATGAAGTCCCTAGGTTTACCATCAATTGCCATGTTGACTTGGAATCTGGAGAAGGTCCAGAAGGACACAATCTCTGAAGGACACAACCGGGGGGGGGGGGAGGGATTGATACAAAGAATGCAAAACTTTTTGGAAAACAAATAAAATAAAATAATAAACAAACTAAACTAAACTAAACTAAACTAAAATAAAATAAAATAAAATAATTAAATTAAATATTAAATTAAATTAAATTAAATTAATTAAATTAAATTAAATAATAAATTAAATTAAATTAAATTAAATTAAATTAAATTAAATTAAATTAAATTAAATTAAATTAAATTAAATTAAATTAAATTAAATTAAATTAAATTAAATTAAATTAAATTAAATTAAATTAAATTAAATTAAATTAAATTAAATTAAATTAAATTAAATTAAATTAAATTAAATTAAATTAAATTAAATTAAATTAAATTAAATTAAATTAAATTAAATTAAATTAAATTAAATTAAATAAATTCAGGTACTGTAGTCCTTGACTACCCTGGACTCAAGAAGAAGGGGATGACAGAGAATGAGGTGGCTGAATGGAGTCATTGAAGAAGTAGGCATGAGCTTAAATGGACTCCAGAGGATGGTAGAGGACCGGAAGGCCTGGAGGAACATTGTCCATGGTGTCTCAATGGGTCAGACACGACTTCACAACTAACAACAACAACAAAGTCCTTGACTTACAACAATTCATTTAGTTGACTGTTCTGAACCCCCCCTCCAATCCGGTGAGTAACGCCGACACAAGCTTACTGTCAGCCATGCTTTATTCACAGTGATAACTCACAGACAAGACGTTGGCAGCAACCCAGACTGCCACAGATAAGAGATACACACAAGAGCTTCTCCAGCTTAGTATAATGGTTATGTCCTGCAAAAGGTCTCCTCCCAAAGTCTCTTCTTATATACTCTCTTGGGAGGAGCCAAATCACAACCACCTGAATATCTCCTATGGGTCTGTCTCCGTAATTGCTGCCTTCGATTCTCCACCCTCCTCTGTCTGGCATCAGGAACAAACTCCCTTCGATCGTCACCACTGCTCCAGTGCCTGACGTCAGGGACAGACTCCCTTCGATCTTCCCCACTGCTCCATGCCTCAGGCACCTCCTGGTGGCCAACCAGCCTCTCTGGTTCCTGCTCAGAGTCTGAACCCTGCCCAGGGTCCTCCACATCTTCCAGAGCCAACTCATAGGGTCCCTCGCTATTGGAGTCTGTCAGCAGCTCCAACGGCTCCTGCTGGGCCACAACAGTTGACTGTCTAAAGTTACAACATCACTGGAAAAAGTGAGTTATGATCAATTTTCACACTTATGACCGTTGTAGGATCCCTATGGTTACTTGGGTCACAAATTCAGACATTTGGCAATTGACTTGTATTTATGACCTTTGCAGTGTCCCAGGGTCATGGGATCCCTTTTTATGACCTTCTGACAAGCAAAGCCGATGGGGGAAGCCAGATTCAGTTCATAACCATGCTACTAATGTAACAACTGCAGTGATTCACTTAACAACTGCATCAAGAAAGGCCATAAAATGGGGCAAAACTCACCAAACCAATGTCTCACTTAGCAACAGGAATTTTGGACTGAACTGTGGTCCTAAAGGAATGCTACTATCCATGTGACCCGTCCCCTTAGGAAAAACAATCTCATTTATAAGATATCTCTAATATAACATTAGGGATGGAAAGAGAAACCCAAGGAAGGAACTATTAGCAGTATTTACGGTAAATGGAGAAAAGTATCAAGCATGTTTGTTCTGGAATACAATGAAATGTCTGCTACAAAGATTCATGTAGCAGACAATTTTAAATAGATTGGAAAATGGGAGTGAGATTTAGAAGGCTAAATTAAATTATCTTCATTTAGTTGTCTACCCAATAATGTATTCATTTATGATTATTTATTGCACATGTCATTTTAGTTGGCGGCAACTCAATAGAAACAATACCCAATAACTAAACTACAGTAATTAGGAAATGATCAGAATTTATGTGTGCAAAATATAGTATTATATAGTATATAACATGCAGATAGATGCGGGTGTAGATAGATATAGATGATATGGATGTTATAGATATAGAGCAGGGATGGGTTTCAGGAGGTTCGCGGCAGTCCCCGCGAACTGGTTGGTCGGCGAACCCAGAAGTAAGTAACTTGCGGGAATGCCGAAGGGCCCACCCTCCCGCCCACGTTTCTTACCCGGTTTTGACAAGTTCTGCACTTCCACACATGCGCAGGACGCATACAGCGCCTGCACGATCCTCCAGGAGCAGCTGGAGCATCGCACAGATGCTAGTACGCATGCGTGCACTGCACGCGTGCACGAGGACGCCGCCAGCCCCGTTCCAACCGAACCGGTTGGAACGGGGCGAGAAACCCACCCCTGATATAGAGGATATAGATAATATTAGCTACCCAATCAAAATAGATCAGGTTACAAGCACCATAAATGAGTTTAGAGGATCAGGGGCATTTTTTTGCTTAGAATTTTTTTCTTTCAGTACAAACTCTGTAGAATTATTAAGTGAAAGGTTGGAGTAAATATTCATTAAAACATGAGATGTTGATAAATGTTCAAAAAAATAATAATACTTAGTTGCAGCCGGAAAAGAAGTATATAAGACCAACAGAAATTAATGGTGTAAATAGATCAAGTAAACTTTTAAACCATCAGAGAACCAAAGGCAGCATGGTGGAATAACTCATTACAAGCCCTATTTAACACAGTTTTGGTGCAGTGACCATGCACAGAAAAACAGACTGGAAATTTTCATCCAGCTAGTTATGGCAGTAATGGGACAGAAGTTGTACGCTAATGATCCTGTATAGATTCCTTGCCAGGGAAAAAAAAGGGGGTGGGGAAAGAGTTGCTAGAAAATGTTCTTTGGAAAAGTCCTTGATGTTACATTATTTGGATAATAAATAATTACCACAAAGCTTATCATATATCCTATACCAAGTTTTGTTATAAAAATCTTAACAATTAACTAGAGTCTGGGAATTACCTTTTCTTTGAAATGAAGTGCTCCAAATAACAGAATATAACACTATATATAAATATATAGAGATGATAGCTAGCTACATACATACACACACACACACACATAAACACACACGCACACATATAAGCACAGGTTCGAATCCCAGTAAGGGTATGGCTAGCTGATGAGAGCTAAATAGCTTGAAATAGATCTATACTAGTCTCCCTTTATTTATTGATCAGCACAAATACAACACACACACACACACACACACACACACACACACACGTATGTATGTATATAGCAATAGCAATAGCAATAGCAGTAGACTTATATACCGCTTCATAGGCCTTTCAGGCCTCTCTAAGCGGTTTACAGAGAGTCAGCATATTGCCCCCAACAATCTGGGTCCTCATTTTACCCACCTCGGAAGGATGGAAGGCTGAGTCAACCCTGAGCCGGTGAGATTTGAACCGCTGACCTGCTGATCTAGCAGTAGCCTGCAGTGCTGCATTTAACCACTGCGCCACCTTGGCTCTTTGTATATATAGAGTTAGAGGGACGTGGTGTCTTATAGTGGCTAAGACATGGCGCTTGTCAATCAGAAAGGTCAGCAGTTCGAGGGTTCAAATCCCTAGTGCCACGCAACAGAGTGAGCTCCCGTTACTTGTCCCTGTTTCTGCCAATCTTGCAGTTTGAAAGCATGTAAAAATGCAAGTAGAAAAATAGGAACCACCTTTGGTGGTGCATGTGCCTTTGGAATTTAGTCATGCCGACCACATGACCACAGAGATGTCTTCGGACAGTACTGGCTCTTTGGCTTTGAAATGGAGATGAGCACCGCCCCCTAGAGTTGGGAACAACTAGCACATATGTGCGAGGGGAACATATACATATACATATACATATACATATACATATACATATACATATACATATACATATACATATACATATACATATACATATACATATACATATACATATACATATACATATACATATACATATACATATATAATATTCTTAGAGGCTGTTAGAGACACCTTAACTTACTATTTCATAAAATGAAGACTCCATCCTGGAGGGAGAGAAATAGAAATGTCTCCGATTACTTTAAAAGCATTAGTTAATTAAACTTCTAAAAGACCCTTTGGAAATAAATGGAGTTCTTTCCAGGTAGATTGAAGCAAATTGCTTTACTTTAACAATCTGTGCATTTTAATTTGCTGAAAGCCTTGCTAGAGGTCAGGGAACAAATTGGTGCAGAGGTAGAATTCAGGAGCCAGAATCTGTCACTATAATGCCATTAGCTATCAGTAGAGGTTGCTTAACTTAACACAACTGATGATACAGCTTTCACAGTCCCAACTCATATTTTGTACCATTTCTAGAAATCTCTGTTGTCCATACTATTTTACTCAAAGATGAATAGAATGTAGAATAACAGAGTTGGAAGTGACCTTGGAGGTCTTCTAGTCTAACCCCCCACTTAAGTAGGAAACCCTACACCATTTCAGACAAATTGTTATCCAATCTCTTCTTAAAAACTTCCAGTGTTGGAGCATTCACAACTTCTGGAGGCAAGTTGTTCCACTGATTAATTGTTCTCACTGTCAGGAAATTTATCCTCAGTTCTAAGTTGTTTCTCTCCTTGATTAGTTTCCACCCATTGCTTCTTGTCCTGACCTCAAGTGCTGTGGAGAATAGTTTGACTCCCTCTTTTTTGAGGGAGATACTGGAACACTGCTATCATGTCTCCCCTAGTCCTTTTTTTCATCAGACTGGACATACCCAGTTCTTGCAACAGTTCTTCATATGTTTTAGCTTCCAATCTCCTAATCATTTATATTGCTCTTCTATGCACTCTTTCTACCCATAGCTTCTGAAGGCAAGCTGTTCCACTAGTTTAGTCTTTTCACTGTTTGGAAATTTCTCCTTAGTTCTAAGTTGCTTCTCTCCTTGATTAGTGTTCACCCATTGCTTCTTGTCCTGCCCTCAAGTGCTTTGGAGAATAGCTTGACTCCCTCTTTCCTCATATGTTTTAGCCTCCAGTCCCCTAATCAATTTTGTTGCTTTTTTCTGCCCTCGTTCTAGAGTCTCAACATATATTTTTTTATACATCGTGGCGACCAAAACTGGATGTGGTATTCCACGTGTGGCCTTCCCAAGGCATTATAAAGTGGTATTGAGACTTCACATGATCTTCATTCTATCCCTCTGTTTATGCAGCCTAGAACTGTGTTGGCTTTTTTGGCTGCACACTTTTGACAGTAAGAACTGTCAACCAGTGGAACAGCTTGGCTTCAAAAATTGTGGGTGCTCCATCACTGGAGGCGTTTAAGAAGAAACTGGTCAGCCACTTGTCTGGAATGGTATAGGGTCTCTTGCTTAGCAGGGGGTTGGACTAGAAGACCTCCAAGGTGCCTTCCAACTCTGTGATTCTGCTTTCATGCTTTCCTAGGGCTATTTAATTTGTACCTTTGAAACCCTTGGTTTCCTTTGCCAACAGTGGAATCTGTGCTTAAGTGCTTTCTGGTTTTTTTTTAAAAAAGCGAACATTAAGAATAATTAATAAAACCGTGCCATTTATAGCTGTCTGTCTGGTAATTCTAGAAATTAACATTCTTTAATCAGTGATTGACAGGGCTAATTTGTCATACAGGAAGTAGTGTGCTTTTTTTCATTGTTGTAAGATTTTTTTTTCTTTCTTTCTCAGTCAGTGTTATACAGAGTGCATTTAAACACCTTCCAATTGGAAAATGAAGAGGTGTGTGTGGTGGGGGGAGGAACCTTGCACTTTTATTCAAAAATCGATTACATGGCTTCAGGTCTCCTTAAAGGGCAGCCAAATATTAATCACGTTGTAAAAGAAATTCTGGCAATGGGAGAGAATGACTGAAATTCAGTCCTCTTGGTTTTCCTCCCAGCAGTGATACTTCAGATTCTCATGATCTTTTTATGGGCAAGAAATAGCTTGACAAATACTCTTTTCTCCTGACCGATAGAAATTTGCAAGAAGAGAAGGAAATGACTCATACCTGTGCCCATAAATATAGTTCTACTACTGAGTACCTATGCTTCATGACAAAACTATGTAATCGGGCAATGCAGGAGAAATCTGGTTCACTCTGGTTCAATCTCTTGGCTGACTGGTGGTCGGTGATTGAAACACATAAGGGAACATCACTCCCACTGCCTTGAGTATGGAAACAGTTCCATAGGCAAAAGGTATATATATATTTTGGTGAGGTACTGATATTTAGTACTGTAAGGAGCCTCAGACCGCTCCTGAATGAAGGAGTGGAATGTCTGCCAGTTTGTACTGAGGTAACGGAATGTGAGGCAACTGGCAGTTGGAACAGAGTTCTTTTCAGGTGGGAAGGGGGAGTAGAGCTCTTTAGCATCAGAGCATGTTAATTACTGTATAAGAAATACTAATGATCTGATTGTCATTTCAAAAAATCCTTTCTTAGAGAGCACCTAGAAGCTAAGAGGTGTATACATGCCAAATGTCAACTTTGTATGCTTTATGGTTCTGGAGATTTCATGATGAGTGAGTGGTATTTAGCTTTTAGATGGATGGATGGATGGATGGATGGATGGATGGATGGATGGATGGATGGATGGATGGATAGGTAGGTAGGTAGATAGATAGAGATAGAGATAGGGATAGGGATAGGGATAGGGATAGAGATAGAGATAGAGATAGAGATAGAGATAGAGATAGAGATAGAGATAGAGATAGAGATAGAGATAGAGATAGAGATAGAGATAGAGATAGAGATAGTGATAGAGATAGAGATAGAGATAGATAAAGATAAAGATAAAGATAAAGATAAAGATAAAGATAAAGAAGAAAGGATGCTTCATATAACCCTGGTTAACTATCTGGGACTATATAAGTTATTTAGGTTGTGGGGGGGAGCAGAAAATTCTCTAAAGTCAGTCGGTTTGCAAGCTTTTTTTTAAAGGAAGTAGTGCTCATCTTCTCCTTTTTGACAGTCAAAGTGTGTGTGAGAGAGAGTGTGGATGCTTGTGTTTGTGTAATGTGACTAACATGCAAGTACTGGAGCACATAACACCAGGCATGTCATTGGAAGGCAAAAATCATTATCTCCCTTGTGTTGGCCATGCCATGTCATGCAGGGGAATTCACTGAAGAAAGCAATTATGTTTGGAAGAGTTAGCAGTAAATGAATACCAGGCCATCAAAGAACATGATAGTTGGACATCATCAAAGCTGACACAAGCCAGAGAATAGAAAAAAACTGAAAGAAATAGTGCAAGAGTTGAATATGTTGAGAGACCTTGGCCCATAGAATCACCAACACTTGTACGTGACTGAATAAGTAATATCATCATCATCATCATCATCTACTTTGTCATATGTAGTCATGTTATGACATCATTTTTTCCATCTTAAATTATGAGAACATTTCTGTGCAATAGTCTTGCTAGTCAGAAGCTGATGGTCATTGTCTCCTTCTGGTAAACTTTTCCAGAGACTTTCTCATAGTCTTCTGTTGTGGCCCAGCAGGAGCCGTTGGAGCTGCCACCAGACTCTGACAGCGATGGGCCCTATGAATCGGCTTTGGAGGATGTGGAGGACCCTGGACAGGGTTCCAACTCCGAGCAGGGCGCAGAGAGGCTGGTTGGCCACCAGGAGGTGCCTGATCCTTGGACTAGTGGGGAGGAGATAAGGGAGTGTGATCTGGACGTCAGCAGTGGGGAGGAGCCAAGGGAGTTGTTCCCGGATGCCCGGCACCGGAGAGCTAATAGGCGTAAGGAACAGTTGCACAGTTACAGGAGGTAATTGCACTCAGCTGGTGGTAATTAGGCTCCTCTCAAGACTATAAAAGGAATGCTTGTGCACACGCCCCTTTTGCAGGAGTCAACGTCATTCCTAACGCTGGAGAAGCTGTTACCTGTCAAAGTCTGAGTTGCTGCCAAGGTTCTTATCTGTTTGTTATGCTTGGCTTTTAGCCACCGAGGTTTTGGTTTCTTGCTAATAAAGGGCTGTGACATTCCAGTAAGCTTGTCTCGGCATTCGTTACTGGACGGAGGAGGGGGTCAGAACAGTCTTCTAACAAAGTACATGACACTTACATGATAACAGTGTTCCAGTATTTGAGGGTCTGCCACAAAGAAGAGGCAGCCAACCTATTTTCCAAAGCACCAAAATACAAGACGAGAAGCCATAGATGGAAACTGACCAAGGGGGGAAGCAACCTAGAACTAAGGGGAAATTTCCTGACAGCCAGAACAATCAAACAGTGGAAGAGTTTGCTTTCAGAGGTTGTGGGTGCTCCATTGCTGAAGGGTTTTAAGAATAAACTGGACAGCCATTTGTCTGAAATGGCATAGAGTCACCAGTGGGTTGGACTATATAGAAGACCTCCAAGGTCCCTTCCAACTTTCTTATTCTGGTATTACAAATTAGATTGTATTTAGCTTCCAGGTTAGCTAAGGCCAACAATGTGCTAGGCTCACTTGAAAGCAAAAGTATATCAATCAAACAATCAATTGGAATAGAGCTGAAAGGGACCTCAGAGGTCTTCTAGTCCAACCCCCTCCTCAAGCAGGAAACCCTATAACATTTCAGACATATGGCTGTCCAGCCTCTTCTTAAAACCCTCCAGTGTTGGAGCATCCACAACTTCTGAAGGCAACTTCTGTTCCACTGGTTAATTGTTTTCACTGTTAGGAAATTTCTCCTTAGTGCTAGGTTGTCTCACTCCTTGATTAGTTTCCATCCATTGTTATGTGTCTTACTTTCTGGTGCTATATTTCATGTACCTTTGCAAGAATGTAAAGGATAATATAACTAAGGGTAAACTGAGTGTCACCCAATGAAGAATATGCTAAATAATAATGGATTTAAAATGCAAATTCAGAGAATTAGCATGTACGAGGAAAGTCTGCTTATCCGTAGTTTAAAATGTTTTAGGATGTTTTACTAATACTAGCCTCTAGTAAAATTGAGCTTTATTTTGTTGGAAAGTTTTTGACCGCTGGGTTAATTGAGTTAATTATTGCCTTGCTAAATAACTGGGCTTAGCCTTGTAGACGGAGGAGAAGCTGATGACTGACAATTTACAAGGGTGCATGGTAGAAAAGAGTCCATTATTGGTCATCAGCCTGCATTTAATTTTAATATTAATTTACCAGATTTTACTTCCTCTAGAATGCTGAGCTTGTCGATCAGAAAGGTCAGCAGTTCGGCAGTTCGAATCCCTAGCACCGCGTAACAGAGTAAGCTCCCGTTACTTGTCCCAGCTTCTGCCAACCTAGCAGTTCAAAAGCATGTAAAAATGCAAGCAGAAAAATAGGGACCACCTTTGGTGGGAAGGTAACAGTGCTCAGTGCCCCTACGGTGATTAGTCATGCCGGCCACATGATCACAGAGACATCTTTGGACATCACTGGCTCTTTGGCTTTGAAACCGGGATGAGCATCTTCCCCTAGAGTGATTAGCACATAGGTGTGAGAAGAAATCGCATGAAGAGAATCAATATTTTGTACTCCCCCCCCCCCTGAATTTTGCAAAACATATCTCCAAGGAAAAACTATGTGCTAGTAATTTTCTTGGGTGAAAGTGAAAAGGTGAGAAAATTCACTAAGGTCCCATCAATTATAATACAAAAAGGCACATGGGAAAATGCATACATCATGAAAAACATGTACAGAAATACATTTTTGAGCTCCAAATTTTGCCTATTGTCTCAGAAAGGCAGCTGAACAAATTATTAGAAAACGAAAGAAAACTGTGCAGCATGAAAAATACATTGATTCTTAAGCCATTCTGCGGTACATAAAACAGATCTTGTAAATATTCAGGTAGAGTATATGTGGTACCTTGCTCAACAGTAGTTACTGTGAGAAGGATCTTGGAGTCCAAGTGGACAACCATTTAAATATGAGCCAGCAGTGTTCTGCAGTTGCCAAAAAAGCCAACACAGTTCTAGGTTGTATAAACAGATAGATTGAATCAATATCGCGTGAAGTGTTAATACCACTGTATAATGCCTTGGAAAGGCCACACTTGGAATACTGCATCCAGTTTTGGTATCCACAATGTAAAAAAAAGATGTAGAGACTTTAGAAAGAGTGCAGAGAAGAGCAACAAAGATGATTAGGGGACTGGAGGCTAAAACATATGAAGAATGGCTGAAGGAACTGGGTATGTCTAGTTTGATGAAAAGAAGGACTAGGGGAGACATGATAGCAATCTTCTGATATCTCAGGGGTTGACACAAAGAAGAAGGAGTCGAGCTATTCTCCAAAGCACCTGAGGGCAGGATAAGAAGCAATGGGTGGAAACTAATCAAAGAGAGAAACAACCTAGAACTAAAGTTGGGGGGGGGGGAATTCTGACAGTGAGAACAATTAATCAGTGGAATAACTTGCCCCCAGAAGTTGTGAATGCTCCAACACTGGAAGTTTTTAAGATGATGTTGGATAACCATTTGACTGAAATGGTATAGGGTTTCCTGCCTGAGCAGGGAGTTGGACTAGAAGACCTCCAATGTCCCTTCCAACTCTGTTATTCTACATTCTATAAATAATCTGGATATACAGATTTTTTTCCCATGTAACTTCCTTTCAATAAAGTCAGAATATTCCCAATGCAGGCATTACAACCATTTCTTTTAGTGACCTTTCATTACAACCATTTCTTTTAGTGACCTTTTAGTGACCTTAAGCAATACTGAAAAAAGTCCTTATGACTGTTTTGCACATGTGACCATTTGCAGAATCCCCATGGTCACATGATCAAAATTGGGATGTTTTGCAACTGGTTCATATTTATGACAGTTCATGCATTCATGATCATGGGGTTCCCTTTTACGACCTTCTGAGAAGTAACATCAATGGGGAATCCAGATTCACTTCAAAACCATGTTACTAATCTAAGGACTACAGTGATTCACTTAACAAGGGTGGCAAGAAAGGTTCTAACATGAGGCAAAACCTACTTGACGTATGTCTTGCTCAGACACAGAAATGTTGGGCTCAATTGAAGTCATAAATTGAGGCTCCTCTGAATATTCTTTCCATAATTAGTAAATCCGAAAGCCTCTTTTTTTTCCATTGTCTTCTGGTGAGTGTGAAGGTCATGTTCATTTGCAATATGGAATAACATGACCCAGATAGCAAGATATTTTTAGGTGAAATCAAAACCCAATATAATCTTGAGCATCTTTAATTATCTTTTAAAAATCTTCTATTCCCTGATTAATGACCTGTTGCTCTAGATCCATACATAAATTTATTTTGTGAGGCTTTTCCAAAACCTCGGGTTTGCAATAAGCAAATGGGTCCGAGATACATAATGAGAAGCATTTTTATGGCTCTAACAGCTGCCCAGCGAAGTTATTTGTTTACAAGTCCCTCAAAGTTAAATGGACTTCAGCTCATCACTGAGATCAGTGGGGCGACAAATCTGGTTATGTAGATGCTGATGTGGAAATATGTACAGGTGTGCCATCTACAAAAATGTATTGCAAGTAAACTCTCCATCATGTCCACTTTGATTCTTCCCATCAGCAATATTGAGATGGTTTTCCACTGACTTTTCCTAAGGTTATTGTTTATCACTTTGGTAGAGGCAGATACTGTATTTCTCACTTTGGGCACACTGAGAATATATTTGCAGAACAAAACTCTGCATTGGTGACGGGAAGGGCATCTGGCCAATCAACTCCCCATCATGTCCACTTTGATTCTTCCCATCAGAAATATTGAGATGGTTTGCCGTCGACTTTTCCTAAGGTTATTGTTTATCACTTTGGGATCTGAGTCTTCTATTCAAGTACTAATAGTAAATAAAATGAAATGGCCACACTTGGCTCTCATCTCATTTTAAATTTAGACTCAGGGTTATCACAGTCATGAGTGGTATGGTGGCTTAGAGGTGGAGCTCTCGCCTCACGATCAGGAGGCTGTGAGTTTGATCCTAGGTAGAGGCAGATATTTCTCTCTTTGGGTACAATGGGAATATATTTGCAGAACAAAACTCTGCATTGGTGACGGGAAGGGCATCTGTCCAGTAAACACTCAGTTCCATTGAGTTGCCCAGATTCCACCCATCAAGGGATTATGGGGTCATTAAAAGAAGATGATGATTTGGGTACTAACCTGGTTCAGTTTAGTTTTCAAGAGCATACAGATCTGAAGAGATGGGGAGAAATTGTACTCTGCATTCTCTACTTTACACTGAAGTCAAGCCATAAATATTTTCTCTCTCCTTCCAGAAAAGCAGCAGCTGTCAACATTATTGTCTTGAAACTTTGAAAGGATGCGACCTCCCTGAGTGTTTGAAGAGTAGTCCTTTGGTTGTGGCATCACAATAAGAGTAGTCATCTCCTAAAGGATGAAGCAAAAGCCTCATGATCTCTGGCAGGTGCAATTCTTGAGTTCCATTTACTTTGTGGGAGAAAATGTGAATCCAATGAAACATAATTTTATCTATCCAGTACATGTATTATATTTATTATTATTATTTTTTAAAAAAATGTGTTCAAAATGTATGCTTTCTGTTGTGTGAAAATTTGTACATTGCTGTATGTACAATTTCCCTCTATGTGACATTCATTTATTTTAAAATAGAGTAGAGTAGAGTAGAGTAGAGTAGAGTAGAGTAGAGTAGAGTAGAGTAGAGTAGAGTAGAGTAGAGTAGAGTAGAACAGAACAGAACTCTTTCTTGGCCAAATGTGATTGGACACACAAGGAATTTGTCTTTGATACATAAGCTCACAGTGTACATAAAATATATAAGTGATTATTTACTTATTTACTTATTTACTTATTTACTTATTTACTTATTTACTTATTTACTTATTTACTTATTTACTTATTTACTTATTTACTTATTTACTTATTTACTTATTTACTTATTTACTTATTTACTTATTTACTTATTTACTTATTTACTTATTTACTTATTTACTTATTTACTTATTTACTTATTTACTTATTTACTTATTTACTTATTTACTTATTTACTTATTTACTTATTTACTTATTTACTTATTATTTACTGCAGATGCTTGCAGTTTCTCTGCAAAGCTATAGAACATACTCAAATTATTGCATACATTTCAATAAAATCCTGGCATTTGTAGACTTTGAACACCATAGAGGGGGAAAAAAGGACACATTGAAATGTTGCCGAATATCCCACAGAGTGGGCCTCCTTCGGATGCCGTCAGCCAGACAATGTTGGCTGGCGGCTCCCCGGAGGAGAGCCTTCTCTGTGGCTGCTCCGACCCCTTGGAACAAACTACCCCCAGAAATCCGGACCTCACCAACTCTCAGGGCCTTCAGAAAAGCTGTCAAGACCTGGCTATTCCGGCAGGTCTGGGGCTGTTGACCACATTGTTGAGGTCCAGCCCCAACTGAAATGAATGTATCTGTGTTGTTTTTAACTTGTCTATTTTATTTTTTATTTTCTTTTATTGCTTTTACCCCCCTCTCTGTAAGCTGCCCGGAGTCCTCCAGGATTGGGCGGCCTATAAATAAAATTAAACTTGAAACTTGAAACTAGCTTATTTTGGTACTTAGGCTGTTGGTTTGAGCTCCAAGTTTGGGAATTTTCTTGCATAAGTACTTACATTTTGCTTTGAACACTAGCTTGGGCAGTGCAGAATAGATGAGTTTCCATTATATGCGGAACAAGGCATTCCTTCACGCTGCCATTTTCCCCTCCCGATTTCATAAGCAGCCCTGAGGTTCTCAGGCTCCATTGACTCGTGTTTGTAAGTAGGCAACAGTCACTAAAGACAATAGAATTGCTCTTACTTCCCCCTAATGACAAATTCATTATGTTGCCTATGCTCTCCAATTAATGAAGTTAATGAGTTTTATTGCACAAAAGTTGCCTGCTCTTGCTAGCTAGCCTCAGCAATGCTTATTAATAAGCCAACTAAGTGCTACAATGGCTTTTTTCTGGCTAGGATTTAAAAATAAAGGCAACAATTATTGTCACAGAACAAAGGATAAGGCATTAACAGGATACCAACCAGTGGTGGGTTTCAAAAATTGTTGGAATCTACTCTGCGGGTGTGGCTTCCTTTGTGGGAGTGGCTTGCCATCCATTTGATTGGATGGGAGTGGCTTGCTGCCCATGTGACCGGATGGGAGTGGCTTGCCGCCCATGTGACCGGATATGAAATTATGAATTAGTACCTAGGTTGGTCCAAGTAGCTATTGAGAAGTTAGTGGTTAGAAGCAATCGTAAAGCAAGATATGGAATTAAAACCAGAAATATTTTGTTGGCTATTTGAAAGGGAGTATAATATATGTTTAATTTTACACATGTTAGCAACTGCTGGAATTGTGTTTGCACAACAGTGGAAAAACAGAGATATGTAAATGAATAAATATTACAATGGGCAGGAATAAATAAATTGACAACTAAAATCAAGAAGGTTTTGAATACTTTTTCATGTGGGATTGGTTTTAGCAATTGCCAACTAATGGAAACCAAAATTACAAATCCAAAACTATGAAAGAAAACACCAATTATGTAAGGAAAGCTGCCTAAAATGTATAAGGAAATATTACTAGATCATTATTAATGCGTAGATAACTGCGGGACATTACACACACACCAGTGGTGGGTTTCAAAAAATTTCGGAACCTCTTCTGTAGGTGTGACCTGCTTTCCGGGTCCACTGGTGGAACCTCTTCTAACCAGTTCGGTAGATTTGATGAACCAGTTCTACCGAATAAGTGTGAACTGGTAGGAACCCACTTCTGATACCAACCCAATTCCACAAGAGGCGTCCAATGACTTCTATGCAACCCCTTCTCTGTTTACCACCATCTCACAGAGCCCTATTTTTTTTCTCCATGTAATATCTGACCACCACAAATTGCTGTGGTCTACAATATCCTGGGCAGATGAACTGGAAATGCCCTTAAAGCAGATGCACTAGACTTTTGGGAGCCCACAAACCACTGAAGATTGATTTATGCAACCATTATGATCCAGTTGAGTTAGGTCATATGAGAGTTGAACAGCAAGGGAGTAAATTGAACCAGGATCTACATTGCTTAAGAAAACTGCATTGCTGCAGTTTATTAAGACAGGTAAAGGAATAACCTACTAAGCAGCGGGTTGCATTAACCGCATTCATAATCTACCCAATAAAGAGAAGTTTCTTAAATAATGCATGCTCTGCTGCTTAGTTGCATGGATGAAAATGCTTTGAGACTTTTAATGGTGCAAAGTTCATCAACTTTGTGTTTGTGTGTTTGTGTGAGTGGGAAGGAGATTGTGATGGGAATAGTTGCCACTGTACAGTAGACTTGGGGAGGAAAAAAAAACGAGATCACACTTCAGAATCAAATATGCAAATGGCTGAAAATTGTTTGTTGAAATGTGATTAAAAATACAGTATCTGTAAGTCGGTATTTTGAGCCCGGGAGCTGGGAATAATTAATCTTTTCGTGATTTTTTTTTTCCAGCACAGACGTGTTTGGCTTTCTAATTTTTATTCTCCAGAATATCATGAAAAGGAGAGTTGCGAAATAACAAAGCTGAACTCACCAAACACAAAGGGCATGATTCACAGCTTCCTGAATTCACAGTGTGTTTTGTGTTGAATTGGCTTAGAATTAATTCTGAAGTAACGCAACCTGTTTTTTTTTTCTTTCCATTTTGTGTGTGGACATTAATATCTGCTCACTCATTTCTTTCTGTGTAAAACATGAAGTTTTTACACCAAATATGACCATAGTTTCACTTATGTATTTTGAGACAAGTCCTATCAATTGCTTCTGGTATTGCTTTTGTTAGCAGCACAATTTGTGATTATTTGGGTGGGTAGAATAAAGGCAAAAGACAACTAAGTCTAAAGAGAGGAGGGGGTCACTCCTACCATTTCTCATGAGGGACACCTTAGAGTTCAATATTGCCACTTTTCTGTTTGTATTTGTATTTTTTTTTCTTGCTAAAATGTTTTTATTTTCTAATTTTCATTTTCATACAGTCACATATATACTGTGCATAACCGGGGCCATACAACATTAAACAATAATCACAGCAGTTCCTCTTGTCAGCAATACCCCCAGAAATATAAATAAAATAAAACTCAAACTCAAACTCAAATAGAAACCCAATATACCTCTTCCGCTCTCCATACACCTCTTTCTTCCGCCCCCCTCCAACTTACTATCTTCCCTCCATCATTCCCCTCTACCCTACTTCCCCTCCCCATCTACCACTCCTCTCTCCCAGTCCACTCCATCTCTTCCTTCTCACCATCTCTCCCATCCTCTCCCGCCCTCTCTACCCCTCTTCCTTCTATCCCACTCCTCCTCCCCTTGGTGTATTTCTACTATATGTCAATGTATTCAGCTTGTCCTATTTTTACGGAGAAATTAAAGAGAAATGTTTAGATGTTTAACATCTAAATTGCACAGTGGTGGAAGTACAATCAAATCCTGGGCACATATTACCACAGGTGGTGAACATGTTCAAAAGCAAAAATAATAATAATACTGGACTAAAATACACACCTGGCTAGAAAAAAATATTAAAGGAACACATAGATTTAAAACCATAAATATTTCTGTTGGGCCTCATATCAGACAAATAAAGTAAAATAAATGTATACTTAATAATACATGTGTTAACAGTGTCCAGAATTGTGTTTGCACAACATTGGAGAATCCCAAAAGAAAAGATAATAACAAAATTTTTGGAACATGCCGAAATGAATAAACTAACATTTGAAATTAAAGAAAAGGAAGGCACTGAATATTTTGAGGTATTGGATCTGTTCTATAGATGGTTGGATGAGAGAAACAGGAGTTATGATCTCGAAGGTTACATGAGAATCTCACTACTAGGGTTGTTTACCGTAACTTATTAATTTTGATTAGTATTACTAATCAATGTGTATTCATGTGATGAGGGAAAAGCACTGTTATTATGAAACTACCATTAGAGGATACTATTATTATGACTATGGCGAATATTATCCCAAAGAACTGTAACCAGGCAACACACTGTGTATATGGATTTTGAACATGTTGTTCTTTTTTAACTATATTATTTAAAAAAAAATAAAAAATAAAAAACCAAAAATCGCAAAAATAAAAATAACATCTAGATGAAGCCACTGGGTAAAGTGATCCGTTGGTTTGTGTTCTGGTGATTCTGGTTATATCCAAGGCTATATCTCTACTGTAGACTGTGCAAATAAGGCTGTCAAAGTAGAATAGAATTGAATAACAGAGTTGGAAAGGACCTTGGAGGTCTTCTAGTCCAACCCCCTACTTAGGCAGGAAATCATATATCACTTCAGACAAATAGTTATCCATCATCTTCTTAAAAACTTCCAGTGTTGGAGCATTCACAAGCTCTGGAGGCATTGTCCACTGATTAATTGTTCAAACTATCAGGAAATTACTTCTGAGTTCTAGGTTGCTTCTCTCCTCGATTAGTTTCTACCCATTTCTTCTTGTTCTGCCCTCCGGTGCCTTGACTCCCTCTTCTTTGTGGCAGCCCCTGAGATATCGGAATACTGCTATCATGTCTCCCTGAGTCCTTCTTTTCATTAAACTAGACATACCCAGTTCCTGCAACCGTTCTTCATATGTTTTAGCCTCCAGTCCCCTAATCCTCTTGGTTGCTCTTCTCTGCACTCTTTCTAGAGTCTCCGCATCTTTTCTACATCGTGGCAACCAAAACTGGATGCAATATCCTCCATCTTTCAATTTGGTTTTGTTCTTGTGCACCCTCAATAATGTTTGTTCTTGACATAAAGCTGCTCCTAAATATGAGTTGGCAAACTTGGAATATATGTCCATTCTGAGGATGTCAACAATCATTCTCTTGCTTAGTTTTCTCAGCATCACCAGGTTCCATATTTGAAAGATTTACAGCATGTCCAACCTGAAGTGAGCTTGGCTGAAGCCATCTTGGAGGTTCCAGGGTTGCTACACATCGGTGGGAGGTGGGGGGGAATAGTTAGATGGGGTTTTGTAACCAAAAGAATAAAGTTTTCCTGTGGGAACCAAGGACATTGGCACAGGTGGCTGACGAGAGGAGGAGCCAGTAACCAAGTGACCAGACAGCGCTTGTATTCGACAGCATGACCAGTGACTTGGGAGGAAAGGGGAAAGTTTTACTTTTAATTGGCTGAAAGTCACGGAAAGTCGGCTTTCACTAGTTATGCCAATATGATGAAACCAATAAACTGTTCCTTGAGGAATTCTCCTGCCTCTGAGTTTTGTTTCCTATGAGTGCATTACTTGGAATGCTGACCCAGAGTTCCCATCAATGATGTTTGTGGTTCTGGCAAAATATTATTGAGCTGTAGTGGCACAATGGTTAGAGTGCAGTATTACAGGCTACTTCTGCTGATTGCCGTCTTCCTGCAATTTGGCAGTTCAAATCTCATCAGGCTTAAGGTTGACTCAGCCTTCCATCCTTCTTAGGTGGGTAAAAGGAGGACCCAAATTGTTGGGGGCAATATACTGACTCTGTAAATTGCTTAGAGAGGGCTGTAGAGCACTAAAGCAATATATAAGTCTAAGTGCTATTGCTATTATCAAATCTACAACTCATCAGCATCAGAGGTGGGTTGCTGCTGGTTTGGCCCAGATCGGGCAAACCAGTAGTAGCAGTGGTGGGAGGCTCCACCTACCCGCCCAGATGCTTCTACGCATGCACGGAAGCATTGTGTACACATAAGGCACGGACATAAGCGAACCAGTAGGAAAACATTAGAAATCCATTTTATGATTTACTGAAGAGTAGTAGTTGCAATCAAACAATAAAAATCAAACAATTAAGGATAAAATAAACAGCAGTTTTCTCTATACTTTCAAATTGTTTGTATGTTGAATCCTCTCCAGGAAGCACCAACCATATCCTTGAACAAGAGGTTACATATCTTGCTCAGCTTCCTTGAAAAGTCAATAGGAGTTGTTTGGCTTGAAATTTGAACATTAAGGGCAAATGACAGAGTGAGAGGTAAAACCAGCGCTGAAATTAAGGACATTTTGTCTGTCCCTAACTAGAATAGATAATGAGATATAGAGACATTTATTGCCTATAAAGAACTCTGGAAGGAGCATACTATTTAATTATTTACTTCACTGTTGATTAGAGAATGCAGAGTAGGACTTGTAATTGAGGCACTTAAGTCTTTATCCCTGGCATTGTATGACACAATGATTTGTGCTGCTAAAATATCCCAGATGGAAAAAAAAGAAAGAAGAGAATGGGTGTTCAGAACTGTTTTCTTTTTCAATGGAAGCCATTTGAGGACTGGGTGTGAATTTTCATTGTGAGAAATGTGTCGGGTATCATACTAATGCAATATTCTTTGTTCTGTGATCACCATTGTGGGGCCTTGGTTTCCTCGCCCAAACAGAGCAATTATACATTAAGTTGTTTTTATTAATAAACACGGCCAACGCTAACCAGTGGATGCAAAATTGAAAAGAAGACAACTTTGGTGGAAGAAAACTCATTAACTGCACTAATTGAAGAACATAGGCAGGATAATGGATTTTTTTTTTCATTGGGGGAGGAAGTCAGAACAATTCTATTGTATTTAGCGGAGTGTTATCTAAATATAAATAGTAGTCAATGAAAGTTGCATTTGGCCTGCACAAAGATGAAACCTTAGAATGTCTGGAAGTGTGAAATATGATTCACAATGGCATTTACATACTTAAGAGCTAGCCTTAATGGAAAGATGCTTCTCTCAGCCATATATGCAGTTTTATTTAACCTTGCTAATACAGATGCAATTTTCCCCCCCAATATACAGAGTTTTAATTTAATGCCACTGGTTTCTATGACAATTCTACGGGTTTAGATTGAAACATACCTTCGATTTGTAAGAAATGTAATTTGGGATGTGAAAAAAAAGAAAGGAAAGGAAGACAAAGGGTAGAAGAGGAAAGGAAAGAAAAAGAAAAGAAAGGACAAGATGGGGTGGGAAAGGAAGGGAAGGGAAAGAAAGGAAAGGGAAGGGAAGGAGAGAAGGGAAGGGAAGAGAAAGAAGGGAAGGGAAGGAAAAGAAAGGAAAGGAAGATAAAGGGTAGAAGAGGAAAGGAAAGGAAAGGAAAAGAAAAGAAAGGACAGATGGGATGGGAAGGGAAGAGAAGGAAAAGAAAGGAAAGGAAGATAAAGGGTAGAAGAGGAAAGGAAAGGAAAGGAAAGGAAAAGAAAAGAAAGGACAGATGGGATGGGAAGGGAAGAGAAGGAAAAGGAAGGAAAGGAAGATAAAGGGTAGAAGAGGAAAGGAAAGGAAAGGAAAGGAAAAGAAAAGAAAGGACAGATGGGATGGGAAGGGAAGGGAAAGAAGGGAAGGGAAGGAAAAGAAAGGAAGGGAAGGAAAAGAACGGAAAGGAAGATAAAGGGTAGAAGAGGAAAGGAAAGGAAAAGAAAGGATGGGACGGGAAGGGAAGGGAAGGGAAAGAAAGGAAAGGAAAGAAGGAAAGGAAAGGAAAGGAAAGGAAAGGAAAAGAAAGGAAAAGAAAAGAAAAGAAAAGAAAGGAAAGGAAAGTTCAAAAGAAAGAGAAAAGACTGAGTTAGTTAATGAAAAATGTGTTGGTATGAAATGTACACCAAATAAGCTCCTAACAACAATGAAAGGTAAGTAATGGATGGGTGTTTCAATGCTGCTTTACTGAAGGAGAAAATAAGACATGAAAAGTCCATTAGGGTCATAAAACTGTTTTTCCCCCCTTCCTCCTTTCCTGAAGGTTTTGGAAGAGCTGGTATACAGCTTCCAAAAGCATGAGTTCTGTTTATCCTTAAAAAAGTACAAAAGCAAATAATGTGATGGATAACAGACAGAAAATGGAACAGGGATACAGGGAAGGAGAGTGTTCTGACCCAGCCTTAGCAGAAGCAAAAAAAAAACCAGACTCCTTGTCACAAAAAAAAACCTCTTTATTTACCTCTTATGAATTAATTGCATCCACCGACTGAAAGTCCAGACAAAAGTCCTGCAAAAAGCTAACTGCAGCAGCAAAAACTTATCAGTTCCTTATGATAATTGAAAGGTCGTGAGCTTCCAGACCAAAGGCTGAAAATGAAATTCTGGCAAGCAATTTTTGTTGCATGAAACACAATGAGCAAAATCTCCAGAATTACGAACTGTTGTCCCCTACAAAAAACACTCCCCTATTCTTCTCTTTATTCCCCAGCCAGGGAGAGGCCACTCAGCATCCACTTCTTGTTTTACTTCCCAAGCCGACTCATTGTCCTCGGCTGTTCACCTCTCCAATCTGCTTTGTGCATATGTGCATCTGGAACAGGCCCCAGCTGTTCTTCTCCCTCCCTCATCTCAGCCTCCAAAGGCAGCTGCCTCTCCAATGGCTGGGAAATGTGGGGTGGTCCTGGCCCTATCTCTGAGCATCCATCAGAGCAGTGGTGGGTTTCAAAAAACTGTTCGAACCTACTCTGTGGGTGTGGCCTCCTTTGTGGGAGTGGCTTGCTGCCCATGTGACTGGATGGGAGTGGCTTGCCGCCCATGTGACTGGATGGGAGTGGCTTGCCACCCATGTGACGGGATCTGAAGATGCCGACGACACTTGTCAGAACCACTTTAAATTACCTCACACACAGCACTGGCATGCATAAGAATAGGATGTAAACTTGTTTTTTAAAAGGCATCTTTGGTTTGCGTTAAAACAACTTCAACACACGCAATGTTCTGATTGCACCACAAACGCAGTAGTCATCCTTACCTTTCACAGAGGCACTGAGTTTTATAAGTATGAGCATGATAGTGTAGAATAATCATATCCAAGGACCAGTGGTGGGTTTCAAAAAAATTGGAACCTCTTCTGTAGGTGTGGCCTGCTTTCCGGGTCCACTGGTGGATCCTCTTCTAACCAGCTCGGTAGATTTGACGAACCGGTTCTACCGAATAGGTGCTAACTGATAGGAACCCACCTCTGCATCAGAGCCTTCCCCAGGCTCCTTCCTCAGGTTCCAGACCCAGCCCAAGTTCTTCCCCAACCTCCTTATCATCAGAGTCTGTCGCCAGCTCTACTGGCAGCTAGCGGGCCACAACAGAAATGTTCTATCCATTTAAGGGCTACATCACATTTCCTTCTAAGAGAGTAGTGATTGTAATCAATGTCGATGACACAGTATGATCGACTTGCATCAAACATCTTTACCTGCACAAATCCATGTGGGAAACAAACCCTCGTTCAAAGTATGGTTTGATGCCACAGCAAGAGAAACTCTATATCAGGCTTTGTTGAAAATGTAAGGCGCAATATAAATCTAATAAATATATAAATGCCATGTGATCCATCCCAAGCCTAGGCAGAAAACATAGAGCATTTTTTTTGCATGCCAAACCGGCAGTAATGCCGCTAGCAACCCACCCCTGGAAGCTACCAATCTTGATCCTATAAGCAGACCAGAGAGTTACAGTGGAACTGGAAGCCATCTTTTCAATTGGACCTTCAGGCCTGCCACAATTTCTACTGTGGGAAAACAGAAGCGGGGATTATACTGAGTCTGGGTGATATATAGTCAAAATAATGTTCTTTTCTCAGAGAGTCAAGGACACCTTGCCCTGCAGCTGCGATGAGGTGACTGGGAGGTATCTCCAGTTTTGGATGGTGCCTAATTGGGCCATGTGATGGACGTGTGCATGATGGGCAGGGACTTGAAGTTTGGGTTGGCAAAACCTGGAAACATTCAGATTTTCCCAGATGTGCCAATATGACCCCTCTAATAAAATGGAACTTTGAGGAAACTCAAGTCTCAGAGTCTTCTTTCGTTAGGGGTGTTACTTGGAACTGTGACATACAAGTTATTGGAAATATGCTATTTATCATTTGATATTCAATATGCCTTGACTATTAACTCTATGAGCAATGGAGTCTTTGACAATGTGAGAGTTCCTTGTTGAGGTATCCAGCTGTTCGGTCCTTTATTTGATTCCGTCCAATTTTCAGCCATGTTGATACGGGTTGCCAGCAAGCTTCAAATCAGTTTCTCTCAACAAAGACTCACTAAGCAGGACTTTGGAAGCAAAATGGGCTTTTTATGTTAGATTTGTAACATAATTTGCCAGGTGTTTCCTTCCCTTTTCGTCAATAGATGACAACGTTATTTACAGCCCAAGAACAAATGCAATAAAAGAATGGCCTTACAATACAATAACTACCAGCAGAATTTTATTTTTAAATTCTGAGAAAATATTATTTTCACCATCAGGAATATTATTTTGGATTCTGAACTATGTCACTAATATGATTGTGTCTTTCTGTACGTTCCCCTCTTCTGATGATTCATTTTAATGCAATCAAATAACAATTAAAAAAAGGATAAGCGATGTTAGCTAATGTGCAACGATGGAATGGTTTATATATAAAAATCTGCAGTTCTCTGAAATTTTTATTGATTTTGTTCCTCTCTTCTTAAAAACACAGTTTTGTTTTTTTTACAGAACAGACTGGCTTTTAATTTTTCTTCTGTAAAAGGGCAGAGAGGGCATTATAAATATTACAGATTCCCTTAGATTCCTTTGCTTCCTCTAAGAACACCATAAAAGCAGCTGAAACAGAACACTTGCTGCAGAGGCAAACTATCACTTAGATGATTAACAAGCAACCTTATCATTCAGAGCATGAAAGGGATAATTTGCAAGGTATAAAGGTACTAATAGATGCCATGTACTGCATATGGAAGTTTCTTTAGGGTAGGAAACAAATATTTCACTTGCTTAATTTTTGAATGGGAGACTCTAGGCTTGGCTGGGAAGCTGAAATTACAGACCGGGAGAAGGCAATGGAAAGTCACTTTTATTTTGCTCCCAGGATTTTCCATGAATATCCCTGCGAAACCACCAATTCAAGCTTGGGTCAGCAGAAACTTTTTCTTATTTTAGAAGAATTAAGGGAAACTTGGGACCTATTCTGCTCTCATTCTTAACTGTTCTTGAAAATACTTTGCTATTCTGGCTATTCTGTTCCGGCAGGCCTGGGGTTGCTGATTCAAATCAGGATCAACCCCCAATTAAACCGGATATATGTTGGGTTTTTAAACTGTTTGTTATTGTTTGTATTGTCCCCCTGTATGTTATTTTTTATTTAATTCGTATTTGTAAGCCGCCCTGAGTCCCCCTGGGATTGGGCGGCATATAAACCCATTAAATTACGAATTATGAATTATTGCTTCTGTTTCTTCTTTTCTCACTGTATCTTTTTGTCTTCCTCCCTCCCTCCCTCCCTTTTCTTTCTCCCCTCCCTCCCTCCCTCTCCTTTTTCCTCATACTTTCTAGGACTTTTATATCATTGCCTTATGACTTATGACTCCAGATATGTTTTCTGTACTTTTTGCTTCTGGTTCGCCTCATCTTTTCACCCAAGCAGCTTGGGTGGACTGGTTAATGGGGAAAAAAGGCATGCCAAATGGGTACATTAGGGAGAAATTGCACATATTAGAAGAATATTTGAAATATATCAGAGAATATTTTTGTACTGTTTCCTTCCCCCAAATTCTCACAGTAGGAAAAGTACTCACCAAATACATGTTTCAGGCAAAAGTGTTTGAATTAAGAAAAAAAATAAGAATGAAACTCTATATCCATGCAACTGTGGTAGCAAGGTAAATAGAAATAGAGGGGGAGGATGAGAGGGAGGGGGGAGAAAGAAAGAAAGAAAGAAAGGGAAAGGAAGAAAAGGGAAGAGAAGAGATGACAAGGCAATTAAAGGGAAGGGGAATGAAGGGAAGAAGAGGGGAGGGAAGGGAAGATGAAGAGAGGGAGGGAGGGAGAAAAGTAAAGAAAGGAAAAGGAAGAAAAGATGAGGAAAGAGTAATGAAGGGAAGAGGGGGGGAAGGGGAGGGAAGAGCCGAGGCAGCGCAGTGGTTAGGGTGCAGTACTGCAGGCCACTTCAACTGACTGTTATCTGCAGTTCAGTGGTTCTAATCTCACCGGCTCAAGGTTGACTCAGCCTTCCATCCTTCCGAGGTGGGTGAAATGAGGACCCAAACTGTGGGGGCGATATGCTGACTCTGTAAACCGCTTAGAGAGGGCTGAAAGCCCTATGAAGAGGTATATAAGTCTAACTGCTATTGCTATTGCTAAGAGGAAGGGAGAAAGTGAGGAAAAAGAAAGGGAAGAGAAGGGAAGAGAAGATAAGAGAAGTGGAATGAAGGGGAGAGAAGGGGAGAGAAGAAGAGGGATGGGAAGGGAAGGGAAGAAGAGGGAAGGAAGGAAGGAAGGAAGGAAGGAAGGAAGGAAGGAAGGAAGGAAGGAAGGAAGGAAGGAAGAGGAAAATATAAACAAGCCGAAAATAACACACAGCTAGGAAGATGAGAAGCCAACAATTAATAATCCCCCATTAGTTTTCCTAAGCTTAATCAATCTTGCTAGCATTTGATAGGTACAAAACCAGCTCTTTTAAATTCTCATGAAACCTGATTTGGCTATTTAAGCATTAGCATTGATAGCCTGAACAATTGGATGGCAAAGAAATCTTGCTTTATTTTGGAATTTGCTTCTGCCACATTCCAGGGAAATAGTAGTGCTTGCTATGTATTGTATTCTTTTTATTTATGCATTCATTACATTTACACTATATGCTGCCTGATTCCCAGTGACAAGTCTGGAAGCGTTTTTTGTTCTTCTCCTTGTTGTTACCCTACTGCAAACTTGAACGTTTATCCCAAGGTTACAAAACATCCTTCTCAGTATTGGGAAAATGCAGCCTAAATTTGCTTTCTGCCACCAAAGGAAAAGAAAAGGGGAAAAAAAAGGACACATTTCAAAGCTACACAGCAAATAATCGGCAACTCATTCATTTTAGCTTAAACTTTGGAAGCACAAAACCGAATGCATTTTATTTAACCACTTGTCAAGGACTTCACGCTAAGGCAATCAGGTCCTTGTGACAAATATTTACTCAGGAAATGGTCTTCAGAAGAGCTTGAAATGATTATTCCCCCTTTCCCCAAGACAATGATATGCAACGCAGCGAAAGGTTTGTGCCTTTCTCTGTCCTGATGTTTAAAATCTCATCACAAATCTTTGAACTTGGGTATCTTGTTGTTGACTTAGCTTGTCACAGAGGAGATGAATCAGGAAGTTGCCTTTTTGACTTGGTGAATAAAATTGGCAAAATTAATCAAATGTGGTTTATTTGTTGTCTGTGACTTGATGTGTGTTAGGGTGTGCTAAGGAAGGCTGAGCGCCAAAGAATTGAGGCCTTTGAACTCTGGTGCTGGAGAAGACTCCTGCGAGTCCCTTGGACTGCAAGGTGATCAAACTGGTCAGTCCTAGAGGAGATCAACCCTGACTGCTCTTTAAAAGGCCAGATCCTGAAGAGGAAACACAAATACTTTGGCCATCTAATGAGAAGGAAGGACTCACTGGAGAAGAGTCTAATACTGGGAAAGATTGAGGGCAAAAGAAGAAGGGGATGACAGAGAATGAGGTGGCTGGATGGAGTCACCAAAGCAGTTGGTGTGAGCTTATATGGACTCCAGAGGAAGGTAGAGGACAGGAAGACCTGGAGGAACGTTGTCCATCGGGTCCTGATGGGTCCCGATTTGTGACCAACAACAACAACAGGGTGTGTTACTTGAGTAGTTCTGTTAGGGTTAAAAAACATTGAGGAATTGTGGGCACAATTTGACAAGCAATGGCCAGTTGAGAATTTGGTTGAAAATTCAGTGACAGACTTGAACAATGGGCCCCATCCAACAAAATCAAATTCAATGTGGAGAAAAGCAAAGTTTTACATTTAGGCAGGGAAAAAAAATCAAAGGTATAAGTACAGATTAGGTGAGACCTGGCTCAAAAACAATAATTGTGAGAGGGACCTTTGAGTCTTAGTAGATGATCACTCAAATATGAGCCAGTAGTGTGCAGCTGCCGCCAAAAAAGCTAATAGATTCTGAGTTGTATAAACAGAGGCATAGAATCAAGATCGCGTGAAGCAGAAGTGGGTTCCTACCAGTTCGCACCTATTCGGTAGAACCGGTTCGTCAAATCTACCGAACCGGTTAGAAGGGGTTTCACCAGTGGACCCGGAAAGCAGGCCACACCTACAGAAGAGGTTCCAAACTTTTTTGAAACCCACCACTGGTCCTTGGATATGATTATTCTACACTATCATGCTCATATTTATAAAACTCAGTGCCTCTGTGAAAGGTAAGGATGACTACTGGGTTTGTGGTGCAATCAGAACATTGCGTGTGTTGAAGTTGTTTTAACGCTAACCAAAGATGTCTTTTAAAAAACAAGTTTACATCCTATTCTTATGCATGCCAGTGCTGTGTGTGAGGTAATTTAAGGTGGTTCTGACAAGTGTCATCGGCATCTTCATATCCAGTCACGTGGGCGTCAAGCCACTCCCATCCAGTCACATGGGCAGCAAGCCACTCCCACAAAGGAGGCCACACCCACAGAGTAGGTTGGAACAATTTTTGAAACCCACCACTGGCGTGAAGTATTAGTATCACTTTATAAAGCCTAAGTAAGGCCACACTTGGAATTTTGCAACCAATTTTGGTCACCATACTACAAAAAAGATGTTGAGGCCTTGTAAAAAGTTCAGAGCTGAGCAACTAAGATGATCAAAAATCTGGAGACGAAAACATATGAAGAGTGGCTGCAGGATTTGGCTAGTCTAAAGAAAAGAAGAATTTCAGGCAACATGATAGCAGTATTCCACTATTTGAAGGGCTGTCACAAAGAAGAAGAAGGGGGTCAAATTATTCTCCAAAGCTCCAGAGGGCAGGACAAGGAACAATGATTGGAAACTAATCAAAGAGAGAAGCAACTTGGAATTAGGGAGAAATTCCTAACAGTGAGGACAATTAACCAGAGGGACAATCTCTTAAATGTTAGTTTTTATTTTGATGTTGGTTTATAAAATATAGTAAAGATATTGGGTTTTTTTTTTTTAAAAAAGACAAAGACAAGATGCAACAATTCACAAAGAGGTATTAGAGAGCAAATCCTTAGTTATTAAACTTATTGTCTCCTGGACTGATGAGCAATAACCTCCAAACTGGGATCTCCACCAGTTTTTAGTTTTGCTGATTGAAAAGATTACAAATGTATAACAGAGTTTGAGTTTGAGTTTTATTTCATTTGTATGCCACCCTTTTCCCTAAGGGGACTCAGGGCGGCTCACAGCTCAAAAAGGGAAGGGGGGATACAAACAGTTTAACAAGAACACAGAACAAGACATAGTAAAAAAGCACAACAATCATACCATTCGGGATAGGGGCAGCAAATCTTTAGCCCCAGGCCTGTCGGAACAGCCAGGTTTTAAGGGCTATGCAGAAGGCCTGGAGGGTGGTGAGGGTACGAATCTCCACGGGGAGCTCATTCCAGAGGGTTGGAGCAGCCACAGAGAAGGCTCTCCTCCGGGTAGTCGCCAGTTGACACTGGCCAGCGGATGGAATTCGAAGGAGGCCTAGTCTGTGGGATCTAATTGGTCTAGATCAAAGATTGCAGGGGACTACAATCTTTATTTTGAGACCTTAAAAGTTGTCCATCCGATGTATACAACAAACACCTTTGCATCTCTGGATCACTTCACAAAATGGAGTCAAATTTATTTGTCTCTCTCTCATTTAAAAAAAAAATATAAGTTCGAACTATTTTCCAAACCGATTGGCAAATCTGATTCAGGAGCACCATTGGAATCCCATCAAATCTGTGCCGGATCTTGGCAAAACCTGTAGCTTTCTCTCTTGGCCTGCTTGTCAGGGCCTGGGTATACTTTTACTCTAGGAAAATAAAGGAAAGAAAAAAAGAAATTGCAGCTATGCATTACATCCTAAGACAAAACGTATTTGATTAAGCGCGCAGGGAAAGTAAAATGATTCCCTTCTCAGCCACCTGCATCTTACTCCACTCAGTCAGCGCCTACCCACAGTCTGTCCCTTAATTAGATTTGAAATGTTCAAGGCAATCAGTTTGGCTGGAGTTCTCCCCGAAGTTAGCAAATGTAAAACAATTACTTCTCTTTGTCACTGCCAACATGCTGCTCTAGCTTTCCTGTGTCCCCTGATAGCTAATTGTTAAATTGTGCATGAAGGAAGCAAACCATTCTATGGCTTGATGTCTACTTGAATAAGTCACATGGTGTGTACATTAGGCTTTAGCCTAAACAGATGGAACACACCCTTTGCCATCTTCTGATCCCATCACTGCCATCATCCCCACGAGCAGTGGAACATAAAAGTGAAAATTCAAACACTATATTAATTTGGAAGACATCTCCACTTTCTGGCTTCTAGATAAATCATTGAATAATTTCCTGGATCGGATGGAATGGTTTTCAGTGAAGAATATCAACTGTGGTGGCTGCTAGAAGTTAGAAGCCACAACTATCCTATTGCTCTGCCTTCTGGTTCCCTACAGCTCTGGGTAATCTTCTGCTGAAAATTGTCCACTGGTTTTTGAAACAATTTTATTTATCTCTTCAGCTAGGTCCAATATCTATTCAACCTTGGTTCCCCCCCCCCCACCCCAAGAAGCTAAACAGCCTCAAGTTTTGGGGGAAAAAAGTAAATCAGATGGGGAAAGGAGAATGGAAGGAAACAAAGAAGTTGATAAAGTCATTCAGGTATAAAGCAATGACAGATATCTGATTCATTCATTCATGGATCGGTGGCCTAGAGGTGGTGCTACCATCTCACGATCAGGAAGATGTGCGTTCGATCCTGGGTAGAGGTAGATATTTCTCTCTCTCTCTCCCTCCCTCCCTCCCTCCCTCTCTCTCTCTCTCTCTCTCTCTCTCTCTCTCTCTCTCTCTCTCTCTCCACAATGAGAATATATCTGCTGAACAAAACTCCACATTGGTGACAAGAAAGGCATCTGGCCAGTAAACATTCAACTCCACTCGGTTGCCCAGACTCCACCCCGCAAGGGATTATGGAGTCGTTAAAAGAAGATAATGATGAATTAATTAATTAAATCATTCTATATATTCCTGGCTTAAACTAACTTCAGCAGCTCACAAGCATAAAATCAGCTCAGTGCATTTACTCGGACTTGAACTTGGCCTAAAGGAGTTTACTCCTCACCTCCAATTTATGTATAAAAGAGTCTATTGTTTTCCTGCCTCATTCTCAAAAGAGGTATCTCAAGTTCATTTAGTGACGGTGTCAAGCCAGCCTCCCTCAGCAACCAAGAAAGAAACCACTTAACTCCATTTCGCAGAATTAAGAGTACTTTTACTGGTTATGGAAAGATAGCAGCTAAGCAAAGCAGGATCTGAGGCAAAAGCGCACGTAATCATAGATATCAATATGTGACCCCTGGTAACCCCATCCCATAGTCCAATCTGCAAATCCCTCAGGTGTCATGTGAGTTCCATCTTCAAAAAACATCATCAGGTTGTGATGCAGGACAGTTGGCCTTGGCGGACCCATCCACTATCTCCAGCATGCGCAGTAGGTGGTGAGAACAAAACTCCCTTTTCACAATCTCTCCTGTACTTAAAACTTATTTTCTCAAATACCCTTCCCATTTCAATGGCAGCCGAAAGCAAGTGGCGAAACAGAGGCTGACAGGCGGTTTGTATTTCTGGGTTGTTTTGTGTGTGTGTGTGTGTGTGTTTGTGTGGTGCCACCTCTGTTATTTTATTTATTTATGTTCTCCTCATCACACTGGAGCCCCTTTGGTGCCTATAATTCTTTGATCCATAGAAGGATTTGACCAGTTAATGAGATTTATAAACTGTGGCTCTCAACAAAGCTCCCCTAAACTTTCTTTAACTGCAGGAAGCCAAATATGTAGCAAACCAGTGAAAAATGTATATATATCATACTAACTGCCCTTGCCCCCCACACAGGGGTGGGATTCAGCCGGTTTGGTGCAGTTTGGGTGAACTGGATGTTAATTTTACATCCATTTTGTTCAGTGGTGGGTTGCAGGTGGTATGCCTGGATACAGGCATACCAGAGCCAGCCCGGAGCCCCAGATACCGTTCCTGTACGGTGCTCTGGAGAGCCCACCTGCCCGCCCTCATTTCTTACCGTCCCTTTACATCTTCAGCGCATCCATGCACGCGCATAGCACATACAGCGCCTGCGCGACACTCCACTGAGCAGCTGGAGCATCGCGGAGGCTCGCAGAAGTGCCAAGATGCATGTGCTGTGTGCCTCCACATGGATGCCAGCAAGCACGTTCCAACTGTACCGGTTGGAACGGAATCCCCATCCCAACACTGATTTCGCTGAACTGGTAATTGTAAGGACTGGCTGGCCCCGCCCACCCTTCCTCTCCCAGGAGTCTCCACGCAGCCTATTCACCATGCCAGGTAAGTGCAGAGCCAGTGTGGAAGCTCTGGGAGGGTGAAAAATGGGTCTCCCAGAAGTTCTGGAAGTCTAGAAATGGCCTGGTCCGGCCTCCAGAGAGCCTCCAGAGGGCATCTGGAGCCCTGGGGTGGCCATTTTTCACCCTCTTGGAGGCTCAAAGAAAGCCTCCAGAGCCTGGGGAGGGCAAAAAACAGGCCTCACTGAAGTTCCAGAACTCCAGAAACAGGCCAGTTTCCTGCCTCCCTAGGGCCTTCAGAGGGCCTACACAGCCCGGGAGAGGCCATGTTCGCCCTCCCAGAGGCTTGAGGAAGGCCTCCGGAGCCTGGTAAGGGTGAAACACACACACACCTCCCCGCTATGGTGCAGGAGCCCTAGTAGGCCATGCCCAACATGGCCACGCCCACTCAGTAAACCGGCGGAGAACCAGTTGCTAACATTTTTCAATTCCACCCCTGCTCCCTGCCCCCACTAGACCCATAATCTTTACATGAGGTTATCCCGAGGAAGTTAAATGTCACTCATGTAAACGTCACCTTTGGCCTCCCTGAAAAAAATAAAGAATAGTTGCTTTTCCATGCAAGAGAGCTTTATTTTTGTTGTTAAGGTACAGAATAAATTTTCAGCTTAACACCAGCTTGGAAGGCTGTGTTAGCTTCTCTTCTGGGATAAAGATTTTCAGCATCTTGGAGGAAAATAAGCACAAGGTTGGGGAGATTGGGGAGAACAATAGTGTTACATCTTGCGCAGAATAAGGCAACACGTTAAAAAGTGCAATTTTGAACGCAGCTCTTTGAAGAGACGTGGGCTTACAATGCTTATTCCTAGGCTGAAAAACTTGAACCGAGAAAGCTAACCAAGCAGAAAGACGGGATGCTAAACCGGTGTGCTGTTTTATTATCTTCTTTAAAAAAAATCTATTTCTGTGCATTTCATACCGGGAGCATTGAAATGCAAAATTCCTCTGTGGGGAACTTGTGCCATCTCTCGTTCTGAGTGATGTTTGAAATAGCACTGAAAGACACTTTCGCTGATGATCCAATTGTGGAGCCAGAGAAGAAGGTGTGACCTCTCCCAGGACATAAATGTCCTCCCAGGAGTGGAGCCAAATTAAAGAGGGAGCTGTGTCATGTCAAATCAATAACCCACTCACCAATGTTATAGGATACATGAATCCTTATGAATGCTGCCATTATCTGTGCCACGGCTGTATTAACTTTCTAGGAATGTCACCAAGGTGATGCACGAGAAAACAAGAACATACAGTAGATGAAAAGGTGGAAAACAAATCATATGAAAACAGTATTACAGAAGGGAGCACTTGACTTGTGAGGTTAGAACCAGAAGGGGGTTCCTACCGGTTTGGCCCGGTTTGGCCGAGTGGTTATTAACTTGGCTGGCCACGCCCCTGAACTGGTTCTATCGGCAGCACCATAGGCACCACCATCTTGGTTTTTTTCCTTCTGCGCATGTGCAGAAGTATGTTTTTGAACATGCTGTTTCAAAGGCGCATGCGTCTGAAGCACATCCCTGAATGAATCGGCAGTAGAAGAAATCAGAACCCACCTCTGGTTAGAATACAGGGCTGATGGTCAGCAGGCTTGTGTTTGAGACCCGTTGCTGAGACGGGACGGGGGAACCTCCTATTATATGCTACATTTTCTGCTGACCCAGCAGTTTGAAAGTGGGTAATTGTGAGTAGATAAATGGGTATCACTTTAGTGGGCACCATCATGAGGACATAAAGGGTCCCCTGCTGGACATCCCGCAGGTAACAGTGAAGTCACCAGCAAATCCTTTAACCACAGAAGCACCAAAGTGTTTGGAAGTATTAGTATTAACATTAAAGGTAAAGGTAAGCGTTCCCTTCACACATATGCACTAGTTGTTCCTAACTCTAGGGGGTGTGTGGCTCATCTCTGTTTCAAAGCCAAAGCGCCAATGCTGCCGAAGACGTGTTTCTGGTCATGTGGCCAGCATGACTGTGGCCAAAGGCACACAGAATACTGTCACCTTCCTACCAAAGGTGGTCCCTATTTTTCTACTTGCATTTTTACATGTTTTCGAACTTCTAGGTTGTCAGAAGCTGGGACAAGTAATGGGAGCTCACTCTGTTATGCGGTGCTAGGGACTCGAACTGCTGAACTGCTGACCTTCTGATCGACAAGCTCAGCGTCTTAACCACTGAGCCACCATGTTCCTTAGTATTAGCATTACAATCACTAAAAAAACCACATTGCTTTTATACATTAAAATTAGATTTTGGTGGGACCATTGTATGATCACTAAACTCTACTTTTTTAGGATAATGTTGCCTGGGTTATCAGCCTGATTGCTATTGACTATGTACCATCAGGTCAATGTTGTTCATTAGTGACTACCATATTTTTCCCACTATAAGACGTACCGGATTGTAAGACACACATTAGAGGAGAAAAACAAGGGAAAAAAATCTGCCTTTGCCTCACAGCATCCATTCAGTATTCATCTGGCTAGCATCCTTGCAGCAAACAGCAAACAGCCTGGTCATCTTCAACTGCTGCCCCCACTGGGAAATGTTGGAGCCTTCGCTGCTGATCAGCTGATTGGTGGTTGCCTCGGCCTCACAGAATATCGCCGATCAGCTGTTCTAGGCTGCGGGGATCATCGCTCCTGCTTATCATCACCACTGCCTATCACCGTTAGGAGTCCCCATGCATCCCATTTTTGCTCCCAGAAAGCTGCAGGGAGGCCTACTAGGCCAAAGATGGCGTGCTGGGAGGGGGAGGGGTGGTCGGCCACCTCATGGCTCATTTTTGCTTCCATGGGGGTGGCAGGAGGCCGAGTGTTGCCTGTCACCCCCCTGGCCCACCTACCATGGCCACGCCCACCCCACCAGTCATTAGGGCAGAGAATCAGTTGTTAAATTATTTGAATC
This sequence comes from Thamnophis sirtalis, assembly GCF_051295495.1. Taxonomy (NCBI): domain Eukaryota; kingdom Metazoa; phylum Chordata; class Lepidosauria; order Squamata; family Natricidae; genus Thamnophis; species Thamnophis sirtalis. Next base: position 9,927,761 of record NW_028261392.1, read on the forward strand.
CCACCACTGGTTTGTTTCTTTAACAATCTACCTTGTTTAAATGTGAATATCAAATTGTCCCTTATGAATAAATTTGTTTCACTAAATTTATATCCTGCTGATTCATTGCTCCAAACAGTTAAGATAATAAGGCGAGTTAATTTAAACAAAACCGGGACATAATTCATTTTTTAACCTTGGATTTGGCATTTATTCTCTCAGCCTTCTCTCGTTGTTACTGATATGTTTAATAATACCTGTGATTCAAATCCATTAATATCTTATTGATGGCCTTACTTTTGTTTTTGTTTTTCGCCCCCTCTTATGAATACAATGCATATATCTTTAACTTTCTTTTGGGGAATGGAGGTGGCTGATTAATGAGAACAACCGAGATAAATTAAATGGAAGAGATTAGTAAAGTAAATGGTTTTCCAAGTTAGAGAAATTAAGTGTTGATGAACTTGCAGTTCAGCGTAACCTTTACCAGAAATCAAAAGTTGTGACACAGATCTATCGGACTGGAAATGTTAAGATAATTTTATCCATCAGTAAGAGAATACTGAATCCAATTAAAAACTGAATTAAAAACTACACATTGTTGCAATATTTCAGCTGTTCAATATGAACAAATAAATATTACTACTACTGATGATGATGATGATAATGATGATGACAATCATGATGATGATGATGATGATGATGATGATGATGATGATGATGATGATACAGAGGTGGGTTCCTACCAGTTCTCACCTATTCGGTAGAACCGGTTCGTCAAATCTACTGAAACAGTTAGAAGAGGTTCCACCAGTGGACCCGGAAAGCAGGCCACACCTACAGAAGAGGTTCCAAAAAATTTTGAAACCCACCTATGGTAAGGATCTTGTAACTTGACAGCTTTAAGACTTGCATGCTTCAATGCCAGAGTTTCTGAATAGCTACTTAGACCGACTTAAGTACTAATTCATAATTTCATATCCGGTCACATGGGCTGCAAGCCACTCCCATCCGGTCACATGGGTGGCAAGCCACTCCCACAAAAGAGGCCACACCCACAGAGTAGGTTCCAACAATTTTTGAAACCCACCAGTGTGATGATACTAATAACAACAAGTCAAGTCAAGTCAAGTCAAATAGGTTTTATTGTCATTTCAACAATATACAGTACAGTACAGTACACAGTGAGGCATAACAATGTTTCCCCAGGACCAAGGTGCTACATCAGACAACATAGATAAAAAGAAAAAGAGCAGAACACAGAACTACATATAGCTCTTAATCTAAGAACTTGGAAAGTGTTGAGGAGTCTGATGGCTTGAGGAAAGAAACTGTTACACAGTCTGTTTGTGTGGGCCCGAATGCTTCTGTACCTTTTTCCAGATGGCAGGAGAGTAAAGAGTGTGTATAAAGGGTGTATGTGGTCAGCTACAATGTTTCTGGCTTTATGAATGCAGCGTGTAGTATATATGTCCATGACAGAGGGAAGAACAATCCCGATGATCTTCTCTGCCGTCCTCACTATTTGCTGTAGGGTCTTGCGATCCTAAACAGTGCAATTCCCAAACCAGGTGGTGATGCAGCTGCTCAGGGTGCTCTCAATGGTCCCTCTGTAGAAGGTTGTGAGGATGTGTGGTGGAAGTTGTGCCTTCCTCAGTTTCCTAAGAAAGTAAAGACACTTCTGGGCCTTCCTTGTTATGGAACCAGTGTTGAGGGACCAGGTGAGATTCTCCGCCAGATGAACACCAAGGAATTTGGTGCTCTCTGTGATCTCCACGGAAGAGCCATTGATCTTCAGCGGGGAGTGGTCATGTTCTGTTTTCCTGAAGTCAACAATCATCTCTTTTGTTTTGTCTACATTCAGAGACAGGTTGTTGGCTTTGCACCAGTTCATTAACTTCTCCTCCTCCTCTCTGTATGCTGTCTCGTCATTCTTGCTGATAAGGCCTACCACGGTCATGTCATCAGTGAACTTTATGATGTGATTTGAACTCTGCATTGCTACACCGTCATGGGTCAGCAGGGTGAACAGCAGGGGACTGGACACACAGCCCTGAGGGGCACTAGTGTTCAGTATGATGGTGTTAGAAGTATTGTTCGCAATCCGGACTGTCTGAGGTCTTCCAGTCAAAAAGTCCAGGATCCAGTTACAGAGGAAGGTGTTCAGGCCCAACAGGATCAGCTTCCCCATCAGATGTTGGGGAATGATAGTGCTGAATGCTGAACTAAAGTCTATGAACAGCATTCGTACGTATGAGTGTTTTCTAGGTGAGTGAGGGCTAGATGGAGTGTAGTGGAGATGGTGTCATCGGTGGAGCAATTCGAGCGGTATGCAAACTGCAGTGGATCCAATGTTATGGGCAGCAGAGTCTTTATATGCCTCATGACGAGCCTCTCGAAGCACTTCATGATGATGGGAGTAAGTACAATGGAATGGTAGTCATTGAGGCAAGACACTGGCAGTTTCTTCGGCATGGGGACGATGGTCATTGTCTTGAAGCACTTTGGGACAACAGTGGTACTCAGAGAGATGTTGAAGATGTTGGTGAAAACATTTGCCAGTTGGTCTGCACATCCGCTGAGTACTCTGCCAGGAGTCTGGTCCCGCAGCTTTCCGTGGGTTGACTCTGCTTAGAGTTTTCCTCATGTCAGTAGTGGAGAGACAAAGTATCTGGTCGTTGGAAGGAGGTGTGGTCTTCCTTGCTGTCATGTCCTTCTTTGCTTCAAAATGGGCATAGAAACTGTTTAATACATCTGGAAGTGAGCCACTACTCTCACAGGCAGGTGGTAATGTTCTGTAATTAGTGATAGCTTGGATACCCTGCCACTTACGCCGTGTGTCACCGCTGTTGGTGGATGCTCTGGGCATGTGTACACTTTGCTTCTCTGATGGCCTGGGACAACAACAACAACAACTCAAGCTGTTGAGCTTCAACCAGCCCCAAAGGCTGTGAATCTCACCAAAGATTAACCAATAATAAAATAATAATAAGGCTGTGAAAATGGAGAACATTATAAAAACAACAGAAACAAAGGCAGAATATACAGCACTTGAAAAACATTGAAGGAAAATGTGATGACAACTTGACGTGGACATGGCTTAAGATGGGCACTATCAAGAAAGAAACTGAAGGTTTAATTCTGGCTGCTCAAGAACAAACACTACAAACTAATGCCATGAAAGCGAAGATACAAAAATCCACTCACAATCCAAACTGCCGACTTTGCAACAACAAAGTCAAAACTGTTTCACATTTAATATGTGAATGCAGCAAAATTGCACAAACTGATTACAAAGCTAGATACGACCAAGCTAATTAATCCACAGGTCATTATGTAAAAAATAAGACTTACCTGTATCCAAAAAGTCATGGGAGCACAAAATGGAAAAAAGTTATCAAAAATGAGAAGGTGAAGATCTTGTGGGACTTTTGAATAGAGGTGGATTGTCATTTGGAACGCAACATACCAGATATCATGGTTGTAGATGGCTGAAGCATACAACTTATTGATATCATTTTACCAGGAGATGCCAGAGTTGAAGAAAAGAAACCTGGAAAAAAGTATGAAATATCACAACCTGGCCATGGAAACTATGTGATTATGGATGAAACATGTAACAGTGATAACAATTGTCATTGGGGCACTTGGTACCATGTCCAAGAATTGTGCAAAACACATAAAGAAATTGCAGCTTCCTGCAATAACACCAGCGGAAATGCAAAAAATAAATGTGCTACTGGGAAAATCGTACATCTTAAGAAGGTACTTGGTTGATACCTATGTCACTGGCAGCAAACCGTATCAACCTTTAGCACCAGTCAATGGTGTCTGTGACACATTTTTATATGTTCAGTTGACTGAGTTTCATGTTTAATGAATAAAAGAAATAATAATTATTATAATTATAATGAAAAAAAAAATACTGGGAACACCAGGTTGAGAAAGTTCTTGAAAACAAACAGGTTAAGATCTTGTGGGACTTTCAAATCCAAACAGACAGACATCTGGCCCACAACACACCTGATATCACTATTGTAGAAGAGCGAGAAAAAGTCTGGTTTGTTGATATTGCAATACCAGGTGATGCACAAATTGAAGAGAAATAACTAGAAAAAAATAATGAAATACTACAATCTGCAAATTGAAGTCAAGCAATTGTGGAGGAAGAAATCAATGGTTGTATCAATAATAACAGGAGCCCTTGGAGCAATGCCTAAAAGGTTGCCTAGATACCTGGAAATTCAGAACTCATCAGACCTGAATATTCTGACTTTTCAAAAAAAAAATACCCATCTTATTGGAACTGCCTATATACTCACCTTAACAGCTCTTGGGTTTTTGATTAGGACTTGAATGGTTAAGTTTTTATCAGCCCCAGACTGTGAATGGAACTGAAGATTGAAATTTTAAATAATAACAATCATAAGAACAATAACAGAACAGTGATACCTATTGTCATCGGGGCACTTGGTACCATGTTCAATAATTTTATAAAACACATCAAGAAATTGGAGCTTCCTGCAATAACACCAGCGGATCTATAAAAACTGCGCTGCTCAGAACATTGTGCATCTTAAGAATGTAGCAATAGCAATAGCAGTTAGACTTATATACCGCTCCATAGGGCTTTCAGCCCTCTCTAAGCGGTTTACAGAGTCAGCATATTGCCCCCAACAACAATCCGGGTCCTCATTTTACCCACCTCGGAAGGATGGAAGGCTGAGTCAACCCTGAGCCGGTGAGATTTGAACAACCGAACTGTAGAACTACAGTCAGCTGAAGTAGCCTGCAGTGCTGCATTTAACCACTGTGCCACCTTGGCTCTGTACTTGGTTGATACCTAGGACGTTGGCAGCAAACCGTATCAACCATTAGCACCAGTCAATGATATTTGTGATGTATTTTTAAATGTTCAGTTGACTGAGTTTCATGTTTAATGATTATAATGATAATGATGAAATATCATTTGCCTGACAGCAAGATCTGATGGTTATTAGCTCAAACAAATAAAACAAAAAGAAAACCCCACAACCATCAACTCAACTAATATTCTTTCTTTTCATTATCGCTTCAGAATCTTATTTATTTGTTCTGTATTTTAAATGTTATATCTATGTTTCATTGGTCTTTTCGAATGCCAAATTCTGTATTCGTGTTTTATCTGAGATATCAGCTCTAAGAAATATGCAAAACTGAACACCTAAAATCAAAGTCATGTCTAAACTGGATGTTGAACAAAATGGTTGTGTGGTGTGTGTGTGTGTGTGTGTGTGTGTTCCAGCATAACTTTGGAACACCTCAAGCAATTTCAACCAAAGTTGGTACACAAATGACTTACTCTCTGGAAACAAATACTGTGAGGGTAAGACACTCCTAAAACCCCTCAGGGTGTGTGTTCTGTTAAGATACAGCCTATTGTGCCTTAAAATGGTTTCTACTGTACTACCGTAAAATGGCTTCTACTGTATAGAGCAGTGGAGTTGCCATGGTAATGGCTTCACATCACTCCACAAAGGGGCTCCCTCTGGCAAGGGGGGAAATCCAACATTAGAAATTAAGTTTGGTCCGGACATTTCCCCCCCTTACAAATAAAATACCCAGACAACGCCAGGTTATTGGCTAGTAGCTAATAAATTGAAAAGCAATGACCAAGAATCCTGTTGAATATGTTGTGAGGGAAAGACGCAGGAGCCATGGAATCAGAGAGTAAGATGTTTATTGCGAGATGACTGCGATTCAAAACGTCCCTGCAACTGTCAGGGTATTTATACTCAAGCCCAAAGCAACTGTCAAATGACCAGCCAATCAGAGAGCTGGTAACAGGGAACATTTGCATATATAACACTCCTCTAACATTTGCATATATAACACTCCTTTCCCCCCAGTTATTTGCTTTGTGTGCAAAGAAAGTCCAAGCCTGTTGGTAACTTTGGTTTTTGGAGGCAGGTTGGTGTCCTCGTGCTTCAGCTTCCTGTCCAGCGCCAGGCCTCGCTTCTCCCGGTTGTTGGTCAGCAGTGGAGTCAGCGTGTAAACCTTGCAGAAGGTGGAGCTTTGTAAGGCAGGTGGCCGCGGGAGGTAGGCAGCTTTGTAATGCAGGTGGAGCAGCGGAGGCTCCAGGCAGCAGCAGCTTCAGACAGTTTGTATTATGCAGATAGAAAGCCGTGAGGAGACGGATGACAGCAGCGGCTGCAGACAGGCAGGCAGTTCCAGCCGAGGTTGGCCTTCACGGTCTTTGGCTCGTCCTTGGAGTTGGCGTGGCTCGTCCTTCAAGTTGGCGTAGATGTCTCGTCCTTGGAGTTGGCGTGGCTCGTCCTTCAAGTTGGCGTAGATGGAAGGCTTCACGGTGGCTACTGCTGCTGCTGAGTGCATGCTGGTCATTGGTTCTCTGTTGTGGCTTTTGTGTCTGATTTTCGCGGGGCCGCGACTGGCTTATTCTTCGTTGTTGTTTTCCAGGCTCTGCGGGAATCGCATATCCCATCCTCGTCGCCAGTGTTGAATATGTTGTGAGGGAAAGACGCAGGAGCCATGGAATCAGAGAGTAAGATGTTTATTGCGAGATGACAGCGATTCAAAACATCCCTGCAACTGTCAGGGTATTTATACTCGAGCCCAAAGCAACTGTCAAATGACCAGCCAATCAGAGAGCTGGTAACAGGGAACATTTGCATATATAACAAATCCCACCATTCAGTGATAAGCTAAATGAAGAAGTCAACAACCGACAGTAAGCATTACTTGTCCCATTTTTAAAATGGATAACGCAACACTTGTTTGAATGAAAACTTTAACAATATGATGACTTTCCCCTCCCCGCTATTGCTGTTCCATAACTACAAGGGATTAACTAAGCAATAGTTGCCGATCTACTGATTCCATCTACAGAGAGGTTCTGACAGCCTACAATAGTCACAGTTTATTTGTGGGATAATATTTGTGATACACTTTGAACACTCCAAAGACCTATAATTTATATTTTGTTTCCAGCAGGGTGGAAAGCTGGGCCCCAGACGAGTCATCTAACAAATGGAAAGAGGGTTGTGTGTAGATGAAATGTGCGTAGTCTCAAAGTCCCCCTTGGAAAATTTAAAGGAGTGAGTATTTCTGCCTTGCCAGCTTCCTGTTATGGCATCACATATAAATCCTGGAATCAGCATACCCCCTAAGCATGCCATGCATATTTATATAAGAATAAATGCCATTGAACTAAGTAGGATTTTCTTAGAACTGATCTGCAAAACAATTGCAATTTTTGTCCAATTATCTTTAGTTTCTGCATGTGGACTTCTGCTCAATAAAATCGCCTTAGAAACAGGGATATATTAACAGGGATTAAGATTCACAGAGTTGGAAGTGACCTCATAGGTCATCTAGTCCAACCACCCATCCAAGCAGGAGGCCCTACACCATTTCTGACCAATGGCAGTCCAATCTCTTCTTGAAAGTCTCAAGTGATGAAGCTCCCACAACTTCCGAGGGCAACTTCTGTTCCATGGGTTGATTGTTCTCACTGTCAGAAAATTCCTCCTTATTTCTAGGTTGAAACATCCTCCGCAAGCTGAAAAGGCTGCCCATTGGTCTCCGGACACGCTTCAAGGTGCTAGTCGTTACTTTTAAAGCCCTACATGGTATTGGACCTGGGTACTTGAGAGACCGCCTCCTGCCAGTCACCTCCCAAAGACCTATCAGATCCCACAGATTAGGCCTCCTCCGAATCCCATCTGCCAGCCAATGTCGGCTGGCAACTCCTCGGGGGAGGGCCTTCTCTGTGGCTGCTCTGGCCCTCTGGAACAATCTCCCCGTGGAGATCTGGACCCTCACTAACCTTCCGGCCTTCCGCAAAGCAGTTAAGACCTGGCTGTTCCGGCAGGCCTGGGGCTGCTGAACTATCCAGCCCCATTCTAGGTTATGGCTGTTGTAGAATTTTAAATTGTTGTTTTTTATTTTTATTTTTTGTATCCCCTCCCTTTTTATTGTTAGCCGCCCTGAGTCTCTCGGGAATAGGGCGGCCTACAAACTTAATAAATTGAATTGAATTGAATTGAATCTCTCCTTGGTCAGTTTCCATCCATTATTCGTTGTCTGGCCTTCAGGTACTTTGGAAGATAGCTTGACCCACTCCTCTCTGTGGCAACCTGTTGGGAATATAATTCTAATGGTTGGGTTGGCAATATATAAATCATGTAACAATGTTATACCTGTTTCTTTAAATCATATTGTAAAATTTGATTGGTTGCTGTTTTCCTTAATCAGCCATAAAGGGGAGCCAGAATGACTGTTAGCTCTCTGTTTGTTAGAGGCTGGGCTGATCTGATCTGAGTGTTTTTTGGAAGCTGGAAGTGCTGTGAGCTATTGTAAGTTTTGCAACTGTTAGCAAACTTTGTGTACCGGACTGATTGTATGATACTGGACTATGTTATTTGGATTATCCCTTAACTGAAAGACATTGATGACTGACTGTCTTATCCGTGTATGACTTGGACTGTTTGATGGACTTCTGATACCTCTATTTCCATGAAAGTAAAAGCCTATTTAAACTGCAGTGTCTCTGTATGCTGGTTTGTGTGTTTTCCAACACAACTCTAACAACGCTTCTCTGAACGTACTCGCTCTCCCAACAGGGAGCAGACCTAACACTGGTTATGGGCCCAGAGTGTACCAGACATAGCTAAAGGAGATTTGAGCTTATCTAACACAACCCCTCAAATATTGGAAGACTACTATCATGTCTCCCCTGGTCCTTCTCTTCACTAGACTAGCCATGCCCGGTACTGGTGTACTGGTGCTTGCCGGAAGCACTGGGTACTGTTCCAGTATGCTGCTCCGGAGGGCCTGCCAGCCCACCCACACTCCTTACCATTTGAGCTCTTTGGCACTTCCGTGCACATGCACGGAGAGTACAGTGCCTCTGTGATGCTCCGCCGAGCAGCTGGAGCGTCGTGAAGGTGTTGCGGAGGGTCACAGGAGGTAAAAATGCATGCCTGTGCTGCACAGGTTCATGTGGTGGATGCTGGGCCCTGTTGCACCATACCAGTTGCAATGGGATGCTGAACGCACCACTGGCTTACAACCAAATAATAATAATAATCAATTCCAGATAGCTTACCAAACTATACGGGCAGAAGATGAAGAACTGGTGCATCTTAGTGTTTATTGTTACAAGCCCAACAATTTACAAATTGTACAAATCACAACTGCAATACCTATAGTGACAAAGCAAACCTGTGCAATCCAGAGTACATTTTCACCTCCAAATTGGAAAGCATCTAAAAATCTAAGAGCAACATGTCCCTCTGTGAAAACAGGTATCTGTATGATACTTCCTTGGGGTTAATTTTTCTTTGTGCTGTGAAACCCCATGGACTTCAAGGAGACAGAAATAGGAATCCCCCCGCCCCCAATGGTATTTATTACTGGAGCTGTTGCTGGATGAACACTGCTCACTGCTCACTTAGAAGAAATGTAGCTGTGAAACAGATTTGATTTCTGACATCACTGGCACTTTGTGAACAACTGGGTTTTTTTTGCTGTGAGGAATGGGAGCCAGATGTGCAAACATTTGCATACTCAAGCTGCGAAAAAGCAGGAAAATTAGTCTAAATAAAAGTATAGCTGCAAAGCAAATATCTCTCTTAAGATTTCCCATTAGCACAATTGGTAAACACACGTGAGCCCATTGTAGTAATAATGGTCCATCACATGTATAGTTAGAATAGAAAAGAATGGAATGGAACAGAACAGAATAGAATAGAATAGAATAGAATAGAATAGAATAGAATAGAATAGAATAGAATAGAATAGAATAGAATAGAATAGAATAGAATAGAATAAATAGAGTAACAGAGTTGAAAATGGACCTTGGAAGTCTTCTAGTCCAACCCACTGCTTAGACAGGAAACCCTACACCACTTCAGGCAAATGTTTATCCAACTATTCTTTAAAAATTTCAGTGTTGGATAATTCACAACTTCTGGAGGCAAGTTGTTCCACTGATTCATTGTTCTAACTGTCAGGAAATTTCTCTTTAGTTCTAAGTTGCTTCTCTCCTTGATTAGTTTCCACCCATTGCTTCTTGTCCTACCCTCAGGTGCTTTGGAGAATAGCTTGACTCCCTCTTCTTGATGGCAGCCCCTGAAATATTGGAACACGGCTATCATGTTACCCCTAACCCTTCTTTTCATCAGACTAGACCAGGAGTGGGTTTCTGCCGGCATTATTGTCAGTTTGGTGCAATTTTGCATTTCTGCACACTCCACAAAAGGAAAGAAGGGTCCTCATTTCTTGAGAGAGGGAGGCAGAGGGAAGGTGAGAGAGAGAGAGAGAGAGAAAGAGAGAGGGAGGGAGGGAGGGAGGGAGAGAGGGAGGGAGGGAGGGAGAGAGAGATCGAGAGAGGAGAGAGGGAGGGCGGGAGAGAGAGAGAGAGAGAGAGAGATTTATCAGGCATTATGAACCAAGGAAGCTTTCTCTTCTTATTTTATGTTAGCCCATTATTTATAGGAAGATAATGCTTTGTTGCCTAAATCTAAAACAGGTTTTGTGAAACAGTGACAAGTTTAGTGAACACATATGCTGCAGGTGTCAGATGAGAGCAGGCATTGAATGAAAGTTTATTATTGTACCAACAAAAGTAATATAAAATGGATTGTAAATTACTTCTTAGATACGTAACATACAAATAGCAGTATTTATTTAAAAAAAAGAATTCTCCATGTGTATGTCCAAGTTACTTCTAAACCAGAGTAAAAGAGCTTTAGATTTCAACAACAGATTCCTTCCTCACATCCTCACTCTGTCTTGGTGAACCATAAAAGATCCATAGAAATCTGGATTTCAACTGAGAATAATGGTGGGTGGTCTGTGCATCTCAAAATTTTCTGAGAACTACAACTTCCTATGTGATAGTCTTCAGTATGTGCCAGATTTGAAAATTTATGCAGTGTCATATTGAAGTATATTCCTAGACATTCTGGTTCAGAGAGCTGTAAATTGTACCACAACTGATCTGTAAAACATTGAGCTAAATGGTGTTCATCCATTTGTATTTTTCTGCATATTTATCTTTATTTTTCATCAGAGACAAATTCCTAGCATGTCTAATCACACTTGCCAATATTCTATTCTCTGTTCTGTTCTCCACTCCACTCCATTCCATTCCATTCTATTCTCCATTCCACTCTACTCCACTCTGTTCTACTCTATTCCATTCTACTTCTATTCTATATTGTACTCTTTCTACTTTATCTACTCTACTCTACTCTACTCTACTCTACTCATGTAATCCATTCAAAAATATATTTCTTTTAAAACTATGCATTCCTTGTTTCATTTTGAAATAAATAAAATAAAATACTAACGAGCAAAAGAAACATTTGAAAACATTTGAAAACTGCAATAAACTGTGGGGAAAAAATAAACAAACAACACAAAACTTTGATAATGTTTTGAACTAACCAAAGGGAGCATTGAAAGGTAGTTTTAACGTCAATAAAGTGTGTATAATTGTGTTCCTCCCATTCAGCTTAACAATTGACATTGAATGAGATGAATGTATTTATTTGTCTGTAAGTTTTATAGACTGTTGTAGTGATTGGATACTTCTATGTACAGATATACACAAGGGTTTTTGCTTTATTGAACTTGTTTCTTTTGAAAGTACATGCTTTTTTTATGGATTTAAAAGATTTCATGTGTTTTGAGATATTTTATGAGGTGAGAATGCTACGGAACATTTGGGAATTACCAGAAGAAGACAACCAATTTGGCATTGTAAATTAGTCCCATAGGTACTGCTCAGTTCGTGTTAAAACAAAGATAAAATCTATACTGAGCAATCAAATCTATACTTTACATCCTTAAAAACCATTGCAATTGGGAGGAAGGGAAAAATCACTCAGAAATCAGAATCCTTCCAAATAGTGGACAATATTAAAGAAATATTATGCAAAGTGACTTATTTGTTCTTGGGAACAAAGGGGAAATTCAGATTTCTTGTTAAGGGAAAGAAAGTTCACATTCTGGATAGAGAGGACCATTAGTTTGAAAGAGGGGTAAAAGAGGCCATCTATATGAACCCTTAACCACAGATGTACTATTTCAGTTATGCTATTACAGACATGAGGTCATAATGACCTCAGTAGCAAAAAGACATCTGATGTTTTCATGGTTGGATCTAAAAATTGATGTATAGCGCAGTAAACACACAAAAAAAGTATTGCTCTCTATCAAATCCACATCGCGCAGGTCACTTTTTGTTTCTCTATCCTTGAACTTCAATCTTTCTTCTCTAATTTTTACACTAGTCCACTGAATGATGGCACTAATAATTTCTTTGGAAAATAATAATTTCCAAATCTCTAGGGGAGTAAGTGAATTTCCAAGATTTCTAGTTGCAGACTGTAGTCCAGACAATTGCACAATAATATTGTGACTAGTGGTTCTGGATTTATTGCTTCCAAAAGGGGCAGAAGACCATTTGAATTTGTTCTTGCCATATAAATTATTGCACGATGTATAAGGTGACCAGATTTTCAGATTGGTAAAGAGGGACACCTTTGACCGGGGGGGGGGGAGAGGGGGGGGCTTGATTAAAAAATTTATATGGAGCAACAAAAATATTCATACAGCGCAAAAATAGTATTGTGATATTTTTTTTATTTCAACATAACTACAATTTACAAATATAAATTGTAACTGTTGGCAAACATCAAAATTTTGATCATGTGACCATGAGAATGCTGCAACGGTCGCTAAGTGTGAAAATGGTCACTAAGTGTGAAAAATGGTCATCACTTACTTTTTTCAATGCCATTGTAACTTTGGTCACTAAGCCCATTATACCACCCATTATACCCATTATACTACCTTTCTTGCCATAGTTCTTAAGTGAATAACTGCAGCTGATAATGACCTTTATCAGGAGGGCATAGTCTGGTCATCTCAAGCGAAGCTCCCCCCCCCCCCGGCCTAGCTGCGTTGTGCACACGTGCAGGGATTCAAGGTATCCGGCCGGATTCCTTGAATCCCCGCGCGTGTGGGCAACGCAGCTAGGCGGGCTTCACTTGGGATGACCAGGCTATGGAGGGCACCCTAATGATGTAGATTGTCACCTGGTCATCAGTTTCACTGGGAGATTCATTGTCACTGATGTCAGAATCAGCGGTGGTGGAGATGAGTTCCTCATTGTCCATTACAAAATTTTCATCACAATTCGATTCCACTTCACTCAGATCACCCTGTTTCTCCATACCCTTTTAGAACAGTTTCTTCAAAGTTTGGATTATCAAATTGCACTCTTTTTGATGGAAAACGTGGCTCTGACATTATATATAAAAATATGTTAACAAAGATCTGCGGTCAAAATGACCGAAACTTAAATTCAAATGCCACTACAGAAAACACCAATTAACTGACTCAAGCATGATGCTGCATACACTGGTGGGAAAACAAAAGTTATTTGCAATTGGAATGTTCCATTTCTAAAAAATAAAATAAAATAGGGGTGTTCCGGTCATTTTGGAAAACTGTTGTGATCACTATGACCGCAGGTCTGTGACTTTGGGTTAAAATTGAGCATCCCTCTCTCAAGAGAAGAAGAGAGATAAGATGTCCCCTATCTCTTGTCTACAGGCACAGTCCTTTCAGCAGTTCCAGGAAGATTCCACACCCATTTTCACTTTGGTTCAAGTTACCTTGAGGTCACAGACAAACCCCAAGTGTCCTCATGGGCTCTCAGGAAGAGTGCTAACAACCAGGATCCTGCAAAGTAATATGATCCTTCCATTCCCCGCCTTCCCACACATCCTATCCAGTGGTGGGTTTCAAAAATTGTTCAAACCTATTCTGTGGGTTTGGCCTCCTTTGTGGGAGTGGCTTGCTGCCCATGTGACCGGATGGGAGTGGCTTGCCACCCATGTGACCTGATATGAAGATGCCGACGACACTTGTCAGAACCACCTTAAATTACCTCACACACAGCACTGGCATGCATAAGAATATGATGTAAACTTGTTTTTTAAAAGGCATCTTTGGTTTGCGTTAAAACAACTTCAACACACACAATGTTCTGATTGCACCACAAATGCAGTAGTCATCCTTACCTTTCACAGAGGCACTGGGTTTTATAAATATGAGCATGATAGTGTGGAATAATCATATTCAAGGACCAGTGGTGGGTTTCAAAAATTTTTGGAACCTCTTCTGTAGGTGTGGCCTGCTTTCCGGGTCCACTGGTGGAATCTCTTCTAACAGATTCAGTAGATTTGACAAACCGGTTCTACCGAATAGGTGCAAACTGGTAGGAATCCACCTCTGATCCTATCAGAACTAATCCTTCCCTCTCCCCAACCATCCTGTCAGAACCGATCAAGCTTCTTGGATGAGAAGCGAAACTTCTTCAAGGAAAAACAAAGAAAGTCCAGTTGCCTATTCGAAAAGCACTTTTGAGACATAACCTGGTTGACTAAGAATCCCCATGGACGTCAAGGAAAAGAATATTTCCCCCAAAAGATTTTTTACATTGTCTTAGAGGTGGCAATCAAAACTAGACTGATTCTAAAGCAAACTGGAATTCCGTTTCCTACTTTTCAGAACAGTTAAACCTTGTGTGAGTGTTGTTTCTTTTCCCATACATTCTTGTGTTTTTAGGGCTTCTAACTACCATCTTGTCGATCAGAAAGATTGGCAGCTCGGTGGCTTGAATCCCTAGCGCCACGTAACAGAGTGAGCTCCCATTACTTGTCCTAGCTTCTGTCAACCTAGCAGTTCGAAAGCATGTAAAAATGCAAGTAGGAAAATAGGGACCACCTTTGGTGGGAAGGTAACAGTGTTCTGTGTCCCTTCGGATTTAGTCATGCCAGCCACATGACCACAGGACAGTGCTGGCTCTTTAATTCCAGAGTGGAAGGAATAGAATCACAGGTTTAATTTATAAGAATCTAGTTGATTATTGAGAGGGAAGCAGTGGGTCAGTGGCTAAGATGCTGAGCTTGTCGATTGAAAGGTTGGCAGTTTGGCGGTTTGAATCCCTAGCACCAAGTAACAGAGTGAGCTCCCATTACTTGTTCCAGCTTCTGCCAACCTAGCAGTTCGAAAGCACACAAAAAAGGGGGAGAAAGTAGAAAAATGCGAATCACCTTTGGTGGGAAGATAACAGCGTTCTGTGAGCCTTTGCCATTTATTCATGCAAGCAACATGGCCAAAGAGAAGTTTTCGGACAGCACTGGCTCTTCGGCTTTGAAATGGAGAAGACTACTGCCACCTAGAGTTGGGAACAACTAGCACATATGTGCGAGGGGAACTTTTACCTTTACCTCTTTAACTACCGTCAGGGAGTCTGCATTCTGATTTTAAAGAAATGAGAGCACAGGGTACATTCAAATTAAGTCTACTCCTCCTCCCTTTTCTCCTTCCTCTTCTTCTCCTCTCACCTCCCGCGTGGTGGGAGTGTTTGTTTAACTTAATTTGCTTTACACCTTTCCATGTGTCATCGCAGTGAAGTTAGTGTGGAGAGAGAGAGGGAAGGAAGAAACTTTTTCAGCTCGCTAGAAGTAAAGGAACATCTGCTCAAGTCACAAGTGGATTGCTGTGGGGTTCAGTAGGACAGAAGCTGGCAATTAATCTGAAATGTCACCATCGTAGGATAAACTGTTAGTGCAGGTTTCAGGGGACAAAAAATGGTAGATTTCGGTGGCACAAAGACCAGCTATGTTTCTGTGACTTAAAGAACTGCAAAAAGAAAGAATGAAAATGGGGGTTGGTGTCTCAAAACAGTGTCCCCCCCCAAAAAAAAATACTGCTTATCTTAGAGTTGAATCTAACATGTATTGACTTAGACTGTAATAGAGACTTTAAGTATTCCCTGCTAAGATTCAAAGTTAATTTATCATCTAGCTAAGTGCCTTACTTTAAGAAAAGGCAGAAACGATTTTTATCTTAGTTCTCACTATGGATGCTGCTTAATTTTTTTTTCCCCCATTGGACATCATAGCCAGAAATTCAGGAGGAGTGAAAATACTGAATTGGACTGAAGACACATTTTGAAAATGTGCTTGGAAAGAAGTTAAAGAAAACATTTGTTGATGCATCAAAGGCTGAATGTATCAACCCTAATCCCAGAATCATTTCAGTCCATTCATCGCTCTTTTTGATAGACTGCAGAGTGAGCCAGGCAGCAAAATTTGGTGTTTCCACAGACCTGTTGCTATGGCAAACACTTGGAAATATAGGTGGGGGTGGGAGAGATTTGGAAGATTGTAGAGCAGTTCATGAAGTAATTGCTGTGTAGGGCACAAGTCACCGGGAATAGGAGTTTAGTTCAAAAAGCTTCAAGTTCATCACATGCTACCTATATATAAGAATTGGATCTACTAATCATCATCATCTCCTTTTAACAACCCCACAATTCCTTGTGGAGCAGAGTCAGGGCAACTGAATGAAGCTGAGTGGTTACTGGCCGGAGGCTCTTCCTGTCACCAACACAGAGTTATATTCAGCAGTGCCCAGAGAGAGAAATATCTGTCTCTACCTGGGATTGAATTTACAGCCTACTGATTGTGAAGAGAGAGCTCCACCTCTAGGTCACTGCACTACTCAGGAATCTGATCTACTAATGGTTAAGGAAAATCGGCACGAGATAAGAGTCAACAGAATTCAAGACACTTAAGTGTCTTGTGGGAACAGAATGACTCAAAACTGATGACATATTTGATCCTGCCTTCAGGCTCCACTTTATCATTTCCTACACCAAACACCACAACAATACCCTGTTTCCCTGAAAATAAGACCTCCCTGGATAATAAGCCCAATCGGGCTTTTGAGTGCATGCACTAAAATAAGCCCTCCCCTGAAAATAAGCCCTCCCTGGAAATACTGCAACACAGTAGCAGCCATGAGGTGACCACGCTCGCCTCCTCCTGCATCTCAAAAATAATAAGACCTCCCTGGATAATAAGCCCAATCGGGCTTTTGAGTGCATGCGCTAAAATAAACCCTCCCCTGAAAATAAGCCCTCCCTGGAAATACTGCAACACAATAGCAGCCATGAGGTGACCACGCTCACCTCCTCCTGCATCTCAAAAATAATAAGACCTCCCTGAAAATAAGGCCAAACGCTTATTTCCGGGGGGCGGGTGTCAAACAAAAATAAGACCCTGTCTTATTTTTGCAGAAACACGGTGATATGATGCTTTCTAGAAGAAAGGATTTGCAAGATACATTATCACATAGTTCTGATTGAATAACTTCCTTAATAGAGTGTGGGAACATTATAGATATAATATATATTTGATTTCAAGGGAATTTTTTAAAGACACATTCATATAATGTTGGTTGTTAAGCTACCTGAATGTTGAGAGTTGATGACTTGATCAGCTTAGAGTTAAGTTGGTACATACATGAAAATTCTTCTCATCAATGATTTCTCATCAAGTTGGAGAGATACAGTATTAAACAGGTTGCCACAAAAATATCAGACTTCCATTCTTCAACAATTGAAAAGAAGAGGTGGTGAGAAGTTTATTCAATTTGTGAATGATGATGCAGATTTAGAATAGGTAACAATCTGGGAGGCAGAAATAAATTTTCATATGATCATGACAGTTGGGGAAATAGCCTGAAAATAATAATACAATGAAACAGAGGCATGCACAACATTTTTTCACTTAGAAAATGAAAAAAACAAATGCACAGTTGCAGGAAAGGAGATCTCTTGTTTTGGTATTGGTTCTTCTAAAAACGATCATAACATAGATTAGATTAATAGAGTTGGAAGGGATCATGGAGATCATGTGGTCCAACTCCCCTACTCACCCAAGCAGGAGACCCTACAACATTTCTGACAGATCACAGTCCAGTCTCTTCTTGAAAGCCTCCAGTGATGAAACTCCCACAACTTATGAAGGCAACTTCTGTTCCATGACTTGATTGTTCTCCCTGTCAGGAAATTTCTCCTATTTCTAGGTTGAATCTCCTTGATCGGTTTCCATCCATTATTCCTTGTCTGGCATTCAGGTGTTTTGGAAAATAGTTTGACCTTTTCCTCTCTGTGGCAGTCCCTCAAATATTGGAACACTGCTATCATGTCTCCCCTGATCCTTTTCTTCACTAGACTAGCCTTGCCCAGTTCCTGTAACCGTTCTTCATATGTTTTAGTCTCCAGTCCCCTAATCATCCTGGTTGCTCTTCTCTGCACTTTTTCTAGAGTCTCAAAATCTTTTTTATAGTGTGGTGACCAAAACTGTGTTCTAGGTGTGGTCTTACTAAGGCTTTATAGAATGGTATTAGTACCTCAGTTGATATTGATTTTATCCCTCTGTTAATGCAGCTAAGGATTCCACTGGTTTTTTACCTGCTGCTACACATTGCTGTTTCATATTTAGCTGGTTGTCCACTAAGACTCCAACTTCAAAATTTAAGATGGATGCAAGGAAAATTGAACAGGTTCATAGAGGCAACTAACGTCTATAAAAAAAACGAAGGACATGTGTTTGTTTAGACATGAACAAGAGGAAATGAAGATAAATATGATAGTTCTCTTTTTCAAGAGTATAACACAAGGGAAGGTCAAAGCATCTTGCTTTTAATTCCAGAGTGGAAGGAATAGAATCACAGGTTTAATTTACAAGAATCTAGTTGATTATTGAGAGGGAAGCAGTGGGTCAGTGGCTAAGATGCAGAGCTTGTCGATTGAAAGGTTGGCAGTTTGGCGGTTTGAATCCCTAGCAGCAAGTAACAGAGTGAGCTCCCATTACTTGTCCCAGCTTCTGCCAACCTAGCAGTTCGAAAGCACACAAAAAAAGGGCAAATAGAAAAATGTGGATCACCTTTGGTGGGAAGATAACAGTGTTCTATGCACCTTTGCCATTTATTCATGCAAGTAACATAGCCAAAGAGAAATCTTTGGACAGCACTGGCTCTTTGGCTTTGAAACAGAGATAAGCACCACCTCCTAGAGTTGGGAATGACTAACACATATGTGTGAGGGGAGCCTTTACCTTTGCCTTTTAGTTGAATATTAGGGGGAGGAGGCAGAGGTACTCTCTAATATAAAGATCAGTTCAACAATGAAAAGAAGGAATAAAGGAGAGATATTTGGCTCAATTTCAGGAGAGACTTTTAAGCAGTCTGACCAGCTTTCTAGTTGACCCAATGATCTAAATAGTTATCTGGGATTCTGAGATCTTGGTTGCCCAGCTGATAGATAGATGCCACAATATTCCCACTTACTCCAAAGGACCTTTTTGAAGTTCTACACAAACGCGAACATCGAAGAAAATCAGGTCAACAGGTCATCTCTGAACAAGATGCTGCCTGAGGATGGCACAAATCTAGAAAACATGCTGGTTCTAAGAGCAAATTGTTTCCAAGGCATTGAAGCAGGATCTCGTCTGAAGGGAACAGAGAAAGGACAATATATGCTGAGCACACTTCAAGCATGGCTACAAAGCTAATGGAAGCTTGTCTCTTCAGGAAAAAACATTTGCCTTGTGGGACGTAGCAAATAACTGATGGATAAATAAATGAATGCATTTATTTGTATTTGTATTTATTTGTCTTGTATGCCGCCCACTCCTGAAGGACTCCAGGTGGCTCACAATAGACAAGGGAAGGGGGAAAACTAGACAAAGACAACACTTTAAAAACAAAACCGCAACATTCACAATTTCCGCGGGGCTGGATGTTTCACAGCCCCCCCCCCCGCCTGCTGGAGCAGCCAGGACTTGGTGGCTTTGCGGAAAGCCGGGAGGTCGTAACGGTCCTGATCTCGA
Organism: Thamnophis sirtalis; assembly: GCF_051295495.1. Taxonomy (NCBI): domain Eukaryota; kingdom Metazoa; phylum Chordata; class Lepidosauria; order Squamata; family Natricidae; genus Thamnophis; species Thamnophis sirtalis. The sequence continues at coordinate 9,947,503 of NW_028261392.1, forward strand.
CAGGGAGATCATTCCAGAGGGCTGGAGCTGCAACAGAGAAGGCTCTCCCCCGGAGGGTCACCAGCCAACATTGGCTGGCGGATGGAATCTGGAGGAGACCTAACCTGTGAGATCTGATCGGTCTATGGGAGGTAATCGGCAGGAGGCGGTCTCTCAGGTACCCAGGTCTGATGCCATGTAGGGCTTTATAGGTAGCGACCAGCACCTTGAAGCGGATTCGGAGACTAATGGGTATCCAGTGTAGCTCACGGAAGATAGGTGTGACGTGGGTGTACCTGGGTGCACCCACAATCGCTCGCGCGGCTGCGTTCTGGACTAACTGAAGTCTTCGAACACTCTTCAAGGGCAGCCCCATGTAGAGCGCATTACAATAATCCAGTCTTGAGGTCACAAGGGCGTGAGTGACCATCTGAAGGGCCTCCCGATCCAGGTAGGGTCGCAATTGGTGCACCAGGCGAACCAGGGCAAAGGTCCCCCTGGTCATAGCCGACAAATGGTGTTCTAAAGTCAGCTGGGGATCCAAGAGGACTCCCAAATTGCGAACCCTCTCTGAGGGGCGTATAATTTCACCCCCCAGCCTGAGAGATGGAATAGTTAGCCAATCTTTGAGAGGGAACATCAGAAGCCACTCAGTCTTGTCTGGATTGAGTGCCAACTTGTTTGCTCCCATCCAGACCCTGCATTTTTCAAACCACAGATTTGGAAACATTAACTTCCAAGAGATAAAAGGATCCGGTAATTAGAGTCTCTGCTAAGCCAGGTTGTTAAAGGTCAGGAAGCCCCCCCCCCCCAAATAAATCTATATGCAGAAATGATATGTGGAACAGAGAATAAAGGATAAAGTAATTGGTGCACCATCAGCTGTAAAGTGTCTGTCCGGGGAAACAGATGCAAGAAATAACAGCTTAACAATCGCCGAAACAAAAGAAGAATAGCAAATTCAATAAAAATGTAAAACTAATGGAACAGACAAGAGAGAGAGAAAAAGCAAAAGATAAGAAAAAAACACAAGGGGAACGGCCTTAAAATAGCATAAAGAGGAGAAGAGAGTCATAGAAGTGTTTCTTTTGAGATTCACTTTATCTCCTAGAAAACGTCTGCAAAAGCTCCATGTCACAAAGACACGTTAAGAAGTATGTGCATCTTGTGGTGTTCTCCACAGAGAACTGCCAGCTTTATGCATATTTTCTCAGATGCAGGTCCTATTGATTAAATGAATTTAGACTTAAGGAAGTGAGTTGCACTGTTCTCCGTTGCTTCAGAATTAATCCCATGTAGAAAATTAGCACCTACCCCTTTCCTAGGAGAATGAAGTATTCTAGGAAATATTTAAAAAGGCAGAATATTATATTTCCCTGAATGAGAAATGGAGAAACATGTTTTTAAAGACAAAGAGCAGATCTGTCAGGGTTCCAAATAGCATCCAAATGTAAATCAGAGTCCAAGGCGAAGCATTGCTCAAAGTTTCAATTTATTAAGAGAGCCATGTTGGCACATCTGGGAAATCCCGAATCTGAAAGCTTCCTGTTTCTTCCCACCCAGTTGAAAGTTCAAGATCTTGCCCCCACACCCACAAGTCCATCAATGGTCCAATCTTCCACTGCCATGCTGGCAGTTCAATTCATCCAGTTCTGGACAGGTGCAGAGGTGCAGAGTCAAAAAATGACCTTGGCTTTCTAGAAAGAATGTTGTTATGACTACATAGCATCTAACGCAGTACAATCCCCCTCCCATTTTCCCACAATAGAAAATGCATAGTAGAATAATAGAAAGTGTGGCAGGCCTGAGATCCACAAGAAAAGATGGCTGCAGGCCTGACAGCTCCCTGCCCCCAGCAGATATCCTGTACTTATTTGGCATCCCAAACAGGCTGTGTGGAGATTCCTGGGAGGGGAGTGAGTGAGTGAGGGGAGGGGCAGGGCTGGTAGGGCCAGCCAGGGGTGGGTTTTGCAGGTTCGCCAAACTGGGCAGATCCTTAGTTAGAGGATCGTGGAAACCTGCAGAAGCCCACCCCTGACGTTATGGGAAAAATTGTTTGGTATTCATTGTTTTTGGTACTCATTGTGTCTCCTGGAACCAATTAACAATGAGTACTCAGGTACCACTGTACATATAAGTAGGAGGTAATAAATGTGACATACCCATAAATAAAAACATTGCAGAACAATTGTAAAACACTAAATCACTGTAGATATAACCTGCGTGAAACAGTTCTGAGCTTAGGTAAAACAGAAGATAAAGAGGGTTAAAATGTGATGTATTATTTTAAAAAAACAATAATCAAAATCTGGAAGATAAATGAAATCTCTATATAAATCATGACATTTTACTTTGTTGGCGGTGTTTATTATTGATTCATTAATAATAGTTTTCTGTTCATTTTATACCTGCTGTTTTGAGTTTCTACTGCTCTGAAATTATCATTGTTTATATTATGCTACATTTTGCAGCTGCTGTTTCAGGTTTCCATGACTGAGAGAGAAGTTTGAAAAAAAAGATATTGTTTTGAAGGGCTGTGTATATTTTTTTAAAAAAGAAGAAGGCAATGCAATAAAGTGCAGTAAGTTTTTGTTCAAAGCATTTTCTCATTTATAATCTTTCTTAGAGAATAAACATTAGAAGAATATGTTTCCAGGAAGAAACCTGAAAGATTCCAAATAAACTTTAGAATAGAATAAGAATAGAATAAGAATAAGAATAAGAATAAGAATAAGAATAAGAATAAGAATAAGAATAAGAATAAGAATAAGAATAAGAATAAGAATAAGAATAGAATAAGAATAGAATAGAATTCTTTATCGGCCAAGTGTGATTAGACACACAAGGAATTTGCCTTTGGTGCATATGTTCCCAGTGGACATAAAAAGACAAGATACAGTATCAAGAATCATAAGGTACAACACTTAATGATAGGCACAGGCAGTGGTGGGTTCCGGATCCCGTTGCAACCGATATGGTGCAACGGGGCCACACGTCCACCACATGCATGTGTGCAGCATGCATGCAGCACACGCATGCTTACTTACTGCCCACAATGCTCTGCAATGGCTCCGTGATGCTCCAGCTGCTCGGCAGAGCATCGTACAGGTGACGTATGCTCTGTGCACCTGCGCGAAAGCCTTGATTGGCTCAAATACCGGTAAGAAGCACAGACAGGTGTGTGGGCCCTCTGGAGCACCATGCCAGAATGATACCTGGTTCTCCCAGCAGGCACCAGTACACCTGTATCGGGGCGTACCAGTCATATCCCATCAGTGGTCACAGGGTACAAATAAGCAATCAAATAATACTAGGAAACAATCAATACAAATTGTATAAATACAAGCAACAAAGTTACAGTCATAATGGAACAGAATTCCTTCTTGGCCAAGTATGATTGGACACCCAAGGAATTTGTCTTCAGTGCAGATGCTCTCAATGTACATAAAAAGACAAGATACGTTTGTCAAGAATCATAAGGTACAACACTTAATGATAGTCAGAGGGTAGAAATAAGCAATCAGAAAACAATCAATATCAATATAAATTGTAAGGATACAAGCCACAAAGTTACAGTCCTGTAGTCATAAGTGGGAGGAGATGGGTGATAGGAACGATGAGAAGATTAATAGTAATGCAGCCTTAGTGAATAATTTGACAGTGTTGAGGGAATTATTTGTTTAGCAGAGTGGTGGCCCTCTTTTTGACTCATGCAATGTACAGGTCCTCAATGGAAGGCAAGTTGGTAGTAATTGTTTTTTTCTGCAGTTCTATATAAAAAGTGTATATAAAAAGAAATAATAAAAAAGGATGAAATGATAGAAGAAAAAGAAAGAACAACCTAGTCCATTAGCTGAGGGTAGAGGTTGAAATTAACACTCCATTTCACCCTTTGAATGCCTACTTCTAATTATGGGCTTATCATGCTCTCCCATAATAATAATAAAAATAGATAAAATATTATTTTGGTTGACAAATGATTGCTTAAAATATTCTCAGCCATAACAAAACATTTACTTGCATGGTTTTCAAATACATCCAATTCTAGCTCACTTTAGTTTGTACAAAGAAAGTGTCATAAGTCAAATATTATAATCCAGCTGTATAAATAGATAAATACAGGGATAGTTATACGAATACATACTTACATGAATTACATAAATACATCAATTATCAAAAGGATAAATGCAAACCCAAATATCAGTTTGTCAATGACTTAAAGTCTCCTGGTTCCTTTTTATCTCTAGTTATATCCACCTCAATACTAGTTTCATGAGTAGGAAAATTATATTTCCCTTATATGTTACTTATAGACTTTCCTTCTCTGGCTATTGCAAACTAGATTAATTGTTGATCTGATCCAACAGGTCTGTGGCATTATTGTATTGCTTTATAGGCTTACTAAATAATTTGTTATTAGTCTGGCTTCTTTCAATCAACATTGACAGTGCAAGAAATCATGACCTATCATAGTATCCTGGTGGTTTTTGATAAGTCATATATAACTCCATTTGGCTGTTGGTTATTGTGTAGAAGCAGTTACAAGTCATTTTGGAAATTACTTGGGAAAAATAAATTGCCTGAGTTGGAGAGAAGAAGAGAAATGAGAATATGGATGTGAAGCAAATGTATCCTGAAGAGCCTACAGTGATTCCTAATGGACTACATAGTTATTTCCACATGCATCTTGTCAGAGACAAAGCTAGAAATACCAGTATTTCCTTCTCCATACTTAAAGGCCAGGGTTACATGTAAGAATTGAATGTGGCTTTATTTCAACCTACAAATATGTATGCTGTGATCCTTGGAGGAAAAAAAAATGATAAATTGATAGAAGACAGACAGGCAGACAGGCAGACAGACAGACAGATAGAAAGACAGACAGAAAGCTGGACTGGTGGGTGGGTGGGATGGATGGATGTGACAGACAGACAGACAGATAGAGCTTCCTGGCACTGTCCTTTATAATTTCCCACAATGCCTTGATGGTTTTTATTCCAGTGGCTTTCTCTTTCCTGTCCTTAGGATTAGGGAAAAAAACTGGTTTCATCTGCAGTCATTTGGAGGAAAATTGTTATTTTTTGGTGTTTTCCTGGCACTGACATAGTTTGTAGGTGTGGGTGTATAATGTCCCGCAGTTATCTACACATTAATAATGATCAAGTACTAATAATATTTCCTTATACAGTTTAGGGACCTTTCCTTACATAATTGGTGTTTTCTTTCATACTTTTAGATTTCTAATTGCTGTTTCTGTTAGTTAGCAATTGATAAAACAAATCTCACGTGAAAAAGTATTCAAAGCCTTCTTGATTTTAATTGTCAGTTTATTCATTCCTGCACACGTTTTTCCAGTGTTGTGCAAACACAATTCCAGCAGCTGTTAACATGTGTGAAATTAAATATGTATTGTATTCCCTTTGAAATAAAAGTAGTAAGTAGTAAGCTAGCTCTTTTATTGTTTTGTGTACTTGTTTTAATCTTATTTAAGTACTAAGTGCACAAAATAATAAATTTCCTTTTTTATATCTTCTTTTTGTAGATCATTTATACGGGCAAAGAATTCAGTGACATTGTCTTGGCCACTCCCACCTGGTCACATGACTGCCAAGCCACTCCCACTCAGTCACATGACTACCAAGCCACTCCCACTCAGTCACATGGCCGGAAAGCCACTCCCACTTGGTCACATGGCCAGCAAACCACTCCCACTCAATCACATGGCCAGCAAGCCACTCCCACTCGGTCACATGGCCTTCAAGCCACTCCCACAAAGAAGGCCACACCTACAGAAGAGGTTCCAAAAAATTTTGAAATCCACCACTGCTCCTACATCTCCCAAAGATAGATTCCCTCCATGACTATCTAGGCCTAACTTGGACTTTCAGGTTTTTTTGTTTCCAGCCATGCACCGTCTTGGCAAAACCTAGCTTGGCTTTCCTTTTTTTTAAAAAGTTCCCTTTATAAGCTTGGTAATTTCAGATTTAATAATGCTTTCTGTCAATTCACCCAGAAGAGATTCATAACTTGCTTATTCTAGGGCTCTCTTTTCCATTTTGCCATGAAGATTTAAACAACAGCAACAACAGCAAAATCAAAACGAACAGGTACAGTATATGTGGTACCTTACTCAATGCTTGTAACTGTGAGAGGGATCTTGGAGTCCTAGTGGACAACCATTTAAATATGAGCCAGGAGTGTGCAGCAGCTTCCAAAAAAGCCAACACAGTTCTAGGCTGCATAAACTGAGGGAGAGAATCAAGATCATGTGAAGTGTTAATGTCACTTTATAAGGCCTTGGTAAGGCCACACTTGGAATCTGGCATCCAGTTTTGGTCGTTACAATGTAAAAAAGATGTGGAGACTCTAGAACGTTCAGAGAAGAGCAACAGAGGTGATTAGGGGACTGAATGCTAAAACATATGAAGAACGGTGGCTGGAATTGGGTATTAATGAAAAGAAGGAGTAGGGGTGACATGATAGCAGTGTTCCAATATCTCAGGGGTTGCCACAAAGAAGAGGGAGTCAAGCTATGCCCCAAAGCACCTTAGGGTGGGACAAGAAGCATTGGGTGGAAACTAATCAAGGAGAGAAGCAACTTAGAACTAAGGAGAAATTTCCTGACAGTTAAAATCAGTGGAACAACTTGCCTCCAGAAGTTTCAAATGCTCCAACACTGGAGGTTTTTAAGAAGATGTTGGATAGCCATTTGTCTGAAGTGGTGCAAGTTTCCTGCCTAAGCAGGGGTTGGACTAGAAGACTTCCAAGGTCCTTTCCAATTCTGTTATTCTATTCTAAACCTGAGCAAGTTGGCCATCCCCAAGATTATCCCCACATCAGGTTTATCAATTTAGGCTGGGAGTCTGGTGTGATTAGTAATCAAATCAAGGAACAAAATTCTGTGTGTTGATTTATGTTCTGGAGGAAATTTAATCAAAGGCCAAACTTCCTTAGATTTAATGCAGACTAGATTGAAAGTCAATGAACTAAACCAGCAGATTTCAGAAGAGAAAGCTAAGAAGCAAAACAAAGAGAAAACTTCACAAATCAAAATGAATAGTTTAACTACCATAAGTTCACTTCCAGTTCTTGTATGATTTCTCCACTAAATCTCTCCATTTCTGCTTTGCTTTATGTACTCATTTTTAATAAATATTTAGAAATTTGTACCAGACTGTAATATTGTCATAAGAAAGTAGCTACTCTTCTGGCTGTTTTTATTTTTTATTTTATTCTGTTCATAATGTTGGTGGGTGCGTATTGAAATCATAGATCATGTAATGTATTGTTTTGCAGGTTAATATACGCATTTTTTACACTTTAAAAAAACTTGCAAATTATGTCAGAAAAGTCTGAAAAGTGTGAGTTTCCGCATGCACTTTATGTTCAGGGTTAAGGGAATGATAATTGTTTATGTCTGAATAAAAATGAAAATGCAATTTTATCCAGCGTCAGAAATTTTAAAAAAAGTGTGCCCTCTGCTTTTTATGAAATCCTCACTATTGCTATTGCAAAGGGTGGAAAGTATGTTTATTTTATTATTATTATTTCAATTGATTTCGAGTAAAATTTCCAGACACTTACAGAAAATGGTCTAATAAACAATATAATTTTGTAGGTTGAGGTTGTTAATTCAAGGCCAACCTACACATAACACCAAATGCATCTTTGTATTTAAAGTGTAGGCTTTTAAAACTCAGATAATACTAGCTGAGGGAGCTGATAATTATCCAGATCACAGCAGAGCTGGAAAAGAAATTAACTCTTTTATTCCTTAACACAATCCAGAGGAAAAGCTCCCTTATCAAAGCAAGAAGCAGTCTGGAATTAAGGAGAAACTTCCTAACAGCGAGGACAATTAACCAGTGGAACAGAAGTTGCCTCCAGAAATTGTGGGCGCTCCATCACTGGAGGCTTTTTATGAAGAGACTAGACCAAACTCATGGCCCAAGGGCTGGATGTCTCATGTGCTGCCCCTGCCCGGTTTAGTGAAGGGGGAAAAAGTCCCGATACATCACATGGTACGGCCGTGATGACGCAAGTTTGATACTCCTTGACTAGACAGTCATTTTTCTGAAACTGTATATGGTAGGTTCTCCTCTCCTCTTCTCTCTCTCTTCTCCTCCCTTCCCTTCCCTTCCACTCCACTCCATTCCACTCTGCTCTATTCAGCTCCATTCCATTCCATTCCATTCCATTCCATTCCATTCCATTCTATTCTATTCTATTCTATTCTATTCTATTCTACTCTATTCTACTCTATTTTGCTTTGTTCTGTTCTGCTCTGCTCTACTCATTCCATTTTGTTCTGTTCTGTTCTGTTCCATTCCGTTCCATTCCATTCTATTTTGCTCTGTTCTGCTCTGCTCTACTCTACTCATTCTGTTCTATTCTGTTCTATTCTGTTCTATTCTGTTCTATTCTGTTCTATTCTGTTCTATTCTGTTCTATTCTGTTCTATTCTATTCTATTCTATTCTATTCTATTCTATTTTTTTCATTGTGTCAAGCTCAATTACCAGTATTTACTTAGTCATTTTGGTAGCAATAGATAATCAATGTTCCATTGAGCATTTCATGATGTTCTTCTAACTTGGTTGAACCTGGATATGTGAACCTATGAAGAGAAGATGACTCTGAACCCCCCATTTCCCCAAGTTTTTTTTTTTAAATGGAGTGAACTGAGTTGAGAAAGGGCAACACCCTTACTAGTGAAACCCAACTCTTGGTGACTGCTTTTATCTATACTATTTCTCTGGACCCGATGTGCAAGCATTTTGTTTTTCCCCACGCTTTTGAGTTTTGGTCTCGTTTAGATTCCCGATATTTGCAAGTGTTTCCTATGCAAGTACTAATCAAGAAAACACTTGTTTGTATCACAGCTGGCATTTTATTTGCTTGGTTTTACATTTACAAGTGACCAAGCTGTAAGTGTAGCAGTGGTGGGTTCTGGATCCCATTGCAACCGGTATGGTGCAAAAGGGCTGGGCGTCCACCACATGCATGCACGCAGCGTGCACATGCGTACTTACCGCCTGTGATGCTCTGCGATGGATCCACAATGCTCCGCGGCAGCTCTGCAGCACTCCAGCTGCTCAGCGGAGCATCACACAGGTGCCTTATGCTCCTGGCACGTAAGCCCTGATTGGCTCAAATACAGGTAAGGAGGGTGGGTGGGTCCCCTCCGGAGCACTGTACCGGAACGGTACCTGGTGCTCCTAGTAAGCACCGGTACACTCGTACCGGCGTGTACCGGTCGTATCCCACCACTGAAGTGTAGAAATGGCACTGTGTGTGATACAAAAAATGGGCAAGTCCACTTTAGATCAGATAAATTTGCTCTTCTGACTCGTCTTTTACACATTCCTTACTCCCTCCAGCTTGTTATGCAATGTTGTGAAAAAATCCACCCAAAACTGAGATTTATCCTACGACCCTATTTTGTTCAACAAATAGTTCACATGAACAGAGTGGGAACATCTGGGCTGCGTAGGATGGTGGAAGGTTCTGAGTTTAAAATCGCAGCTATTTCTTCCACCGAAGGGCATTTGAGGGTGTGCCATATGTGCCCCAGTTTGAAATTAGTAGGTCCATCTGTCAAATCCCTTGCTTTTTCCCCCTCCATATTTCATTTATGCTTTCTCCTGATTGAACGAACATCTTGATGATTCAGCAATAAGTCCAACTCTCTCCCTTTCCCCCCTTAATATTTGAATGTGAATGGGTGTCAAGAAGCATGCAGCCGTCCTTTAGAACCCAACCCAATCAGAAATGTGGGTTTGTGGTGTACAGTTTCCCATAATAGTTTTTATTTTTTATTTTTTTGTTTATTTATCAATTTACAGGCCACTTTAATCAGTGGTATAACTCCAGATAGTTTTAGTTTAGTTTTAGTTTTATTATTATTTATAGGCCGCCCTTTTCCCTGAGGGGACTCAGGGCGGCTTACAAAATATAGGGAGGGGGGTACAAAACAGTAAACATAAAACGATACATAAGTAAAAATAGTACACAACATTCATTCATCATTCGGGTGGGGACAGATTACGATCTTTATCCCCAGGCCTGACGGGATAGCCAGGTCTTGAGGGCTGTGCGGAAGGTCTGGACGGTGGTGAGGGTACGAATCTCCACGGGGAGATCGTTCCAAAGGGTCGGAGCTACTACTGAAAAGGCCCTCCTCCGTGTGGTTGCCAGTCGACACTGACTGGCGGATGGAACTCAGAGGAGGCCTAATCTATGCGATCTAATAGGTCGCAAGGAGGTAATTGGCAGGAGGCGGATAGCTTAATGTGAATGATTTTTTGCATCAAAACCTATGAAGGCTTGTAAGCAACGGGCTAGGATTGGAAGGCAGACCTGTGAGGATGTTTAGCTGGGGAGAAATGGTATACATTTAAATATATTTTATGGATTGTTGGCTGCCACTTCGGGTTCTTGTATGACATCTAATGGCCATATAAGTCCCATGAATAAATAAATTCCTATGCAACATGCAGCACAGTGCAAGGAGAATGAGGGAGAATATTATTCCTACTTAGCTATTATTTTGTTATTTCAAATGGAGCTCTCTTTCCTCTAAGTAATTGAGTTGTCTTTTCCTGTTTCTGTTGAGATTTCAAGATTTGTAAAAACATATCAAAGCCCTGTTGTGTTCTGTGTTTGTTTTTCCATTACGAGGTAGCGTTAAATGAAAGGTATATTTCTAATTGTGAAATACTTTTTCTTTAGGGGTTTTTTATTTTATTTTTCCTCAGTTATCTGTTTTTAGCCTGTGGGCTTTCTGATCCTTCAGGGGAAAAAAATGAATGTCCAGACTCCCTCCAAAAAAATAGAATGGAGTTGAGTTGAGTTGAGTTGAGTTGAGTTGAGTGGAGTGGAGTGGAGTGGAGTGGAGTGGAGTGGAGTGGAGTGGAGTGGAGTGGAGTGGAGTAGAGTAGAGTAGAGTAGAGTAGAGTAGAGTAGAGTAGAGTAGAGAAGAGAAGAGAAGAGAAGAGAAGAGAAGAGAAGAGAAGAGAAGAGAAGAGAAGAGAATATGGAGGTATACTGGTCCAACCTCCTACCCAGGAAACCCTACACCACTTCAGACAAATAGTTAGCCAACATCTTCTTAAGAACTTCCAGTGTTGGAGCCTTCACAACTTCTGGAGGCAAGTTGTTCCACTGATTAATTGTTCTAATTGTCAGGAAATTTCTCCTTAGTTTTGAGTTGCTTCTGCCCTTGTTTATTTTCCACCCATTGCTTCTTGTCCTACCCTCAGGTGTTTTGGAGAATAGCTTGAGTCCCTCTGCTTTTTGGCAGCCCCTGAGATATTGGAACACTGCTATCATGTCACCCCCTAGTCCTTCTTTTCATTAAACTAGGCATTTTCATTAACCAGCCAATGTCATGTGGCTACTACCCGGGGGAGGGCCTTCTCTGTGGCGGCTCCGGCCCTTTGGAACAAACTCCCCACAGAGATTCAGATCCTCACCTCTCTCCAGGCCTTCCAAAAAGCCGTTAAAACCTGGCTGTGTCGGCAGGCCTGGGGTCGATGAGTTCCCTTCTCCTCTCGAATCGTGTGGCTGTTGGTTGTTTTTAAATGCCCTGTACTTTTGTAGTTTTTGTGTTTTTCCCTTCCCCTCCTTGGGTTTGTGCGCCACCCTGAAACTCAAACTGAAACTCAAATTTATTTATTTATTTATTTATTTATTTATTTATTTATTTATTTGTTTGTTTGTTTGTTTGTTTGTTTGTTTGTTTGTTTGTATGACATCCATATCCTGCAACTGTTCTTCATATGTTTTAGCCTCCAGTCCCCTAATTATCTTTGTTGCTCTTCCCTGCACTCTTTCTAGAGTCTCCACATCTTTTTTTTTTTTACATTGAGGCAACCAAAACTGAATGCAGTATTCCAAGTGTGGCCTTACCAAGGCATTATAATGTGGTATTAACACTTCAGGTGATTTTGATTCTATCCCCATATCTATAAAGTAAGTTGGATTGTAGGGCTTGCTCTTGGGCCAAATAATTTAGGGAAAGGTATACAGTTTGAGGCTATAATTCTCATTAAACATGTGTTTATGAAAGATTAAAAGGTATTCTTTGCTTTGATCTGTGACAGGAAATGAGAAAGGATTTCTTAGCTTCAAGGGATTTTAAGTTTTGCTTAGGAGAATTTAATATTAACAGTAGATTAGTTTTGGTTGAATATTTAAAAAAAACATTAAATCAGGGGTGGAATGTGTTAAGAGTATGCCTTTAGAAACCATGAAAAAATAGATTTCCCCTTTTTTATTCATTCTCAAATGCTTATTCCAACATGTTTTGTCAGTTTGGTTTAACACCTGGATTTCCCAGATTTTTCCTTTATTCTCTCCTTACAAGTCCTTGAATGGATTGTCCTGAGTAACATTGGCTAGTCCTAAGTGCCATGCAGAAGGTCCATCACTATGAATAGACTTCACTTTCTATCTCCCTACCTTAACATGACACGATAGCTCTATGGTTAAGACGCTAAACTTATCAATCAGAAAGTTTGGCAGTTCGGCGGTTCAAATCCTTAGCACTGTATAATGGAGTGAGCTCCCATTACTTGTCCCAGTTTCTGCCAACCTAGTAGTTCAAAAGCATGTAAAAATGAAAGTAGAACAATAGGGACCACCTTTGGTGGGAAAGCAACAGTGTTCCATGTGCCTTCTGCATTTAGTCATGCCAGCCACATGACCATGGAGGCATCTTCAGAAAGCACTCGCTCTTGGCTTTGAAAGTTTGAGCACCGCCCCCTAGAGTCAGGAACGACTAGCACATATGTGCGAGGGGAACCTTTACCTTTACCATACCTTAACATAGTAGTGTAAGCAGGACATTACACTCTGTCTTTCCTGATAATGTTGTGCAGTCTTCACACAGGCCTATTGCAGCACTTTTTCCTTGATGAATCATTTCTTGGATGAATTCAAAATGGAAGAAGGTGAGGGAGGCATAGAATAGATGGCGGTGGGGCCAGACAAAGGTGGTATTTACTGGTTCTCCAAACTACTCAAGATTTCAACTACTGGTTCTCCAGAACTGGTCAGAACTGCTGAATGCCATCCTCATTCCCTTCTCATTGAGTAACAAAAGTGACCCTAACCCTAATACTATTTCAGCCATCAAGTCCACATCCTTTCTCTATGCAGGAACATTATTTGTTGTTCATGCATACAATTTTCATTGGAGAAGGCAATGATGCTAGGAACGGTTACTGGAAGAAGAAGAAAGGGCACGCAAAGAACATGCCGGTTTGGTAACATCAAAACCAGTAACATCAAAAAGGAACATCCAACAGCTGAAAGAAACTGTGCTTGACATGATTAGCAGGTCAAGCATAAAGCCACCAAGAGTCAGACGTGAGTGAAAGATTAAAACAACAACAATAAAATATTTAACATAGCTGCACACCTCACAACAGTTGCTCCAGGCAGTGTATAAATTTAAAACACCATTTAACCGGAAGTCTAAATAATAAAGTCAAATGTTGAATTCATCTTTTACTGACAAAGAAATAAAGAGAGACTAGTATAGATCTATTTCAAGATATTTAGCTCTTGTCACCTAGCCATACCCTTTTCTGGGATTCAAACCTGGGCTACTTGTATATGAAATAGATGTATTAACCTCTAAGCCAATGATGGTGAACCTATGGCATGCATGCCACAGGTGGCATGCAGAGCGCTCTCTGTGAGCATGCCAACCGTTGTCCCAGCCCAGCTCCACCACACATGTGTGCATGCCTCCAGCCAGCCAGCTGGTTTTTGGCCCACTTTGGCTTCCAGGTTGGTGCAGAAGACCTTCCATGTCCAAAATGGTGGGGGGGGGCACCACACGAGTTCTCCCCATGCCCTGTTTTGAGCCTGGAAAGCCTCCTGCACCAACTTGGAAGCAAAAAATGGATGAGGGTGGAGGGGCGCATGTGCAGGAGGTCACTTGTGCATGTGTGGGGGGTGGGACACGTGTGGGGGTCATGTGTGCATATGTGGGGGCCACATTGCATTATGGGTGTGGGAAAACAGGTGTGCTGTTGCATGTGCACTTTCGGCATGCAATGACAAAAAAGTTAGCCATCGCTGCTTGAAGCCATGGGCTCTCCTCACTTTGTCAACTCTACCAGGAGAGAGATTTAATCTTGCTTTCAAATGTATGGGTAGCTGATGAGAGCTAAATAGCCAGAAATAGATCTGTACTAGTCTTGCTTTATTTCTTTGTCGGTGAAATATGAATACAACATACATACACAAAAAATAATTTGTTGCAAAAGTGGCTGCCTGTGAAGGCTCCTGGATTGGGGCTGAAAGATGAAAGTGGAAGCAGTATGCTCTGTGTCACATATTTGGGTACATCAGGTTGCCCTGATAGACCGGCCTAGCTAGAGAAACCCTTAATAAACCCAAGTAATAAAGTCAACTTTACCAGCAGAATATGCATAAGCTCCAAGCCAGGACACATGGATAACAAACTCTATAAACTCAAGGTAAACCGTTCCAAACTCAATTGCAGAACATACGACTTCAGCAACAGAGTGGTCAATGTGTGGAATGCTCTACCTGACTCTGTTGTTACTCAAACCCCCACAGCTTCAACCTTGGAATGTCTATCATGGACCTCACCCCATTCCTAAGAGGTCCGTAAATGGGGTATAAGAGCCCCAGTGTGCCAATTGCCCTCGTCCTACTGTCCCCACTTATTTGTATTAATTTCCTTCGTTCCTGTCATTGTTCATACTTATACCTGCTATCTTGCACATGTTTGACAAAGTAAATAAATAAAATAAATAAGCAGCCATATTAGCCAATTATGAATGGCTAACATTAACGATGCACTATTAATTATCTGATTGATTCCACTCCTCAAATGATTTATTTTTAAAAGGACTCCTGTTTGTTTGTGAATTTCCTCACCTTCGGATATTGCAGCTGCCCACACAATTTGCATAAAAAATTGTGGGGAGGTCAATGGCTCAAGAATGACAACGATGCCTTGGCTCTTTATAATGAGATAAAACTCAAAGCAGAATGAAAGTTGTATAAACATTGTGGAGTGGAGAGGTTGAGAGAAAGGAAACAGAGAGAAAATAGAATGATTAACATCTACCTTTAAGGGAATATGGACACGGTGGCTCAGTGGCTAAGACGCTGAGCTTGTTGATCAGAAAGGTTGGCAGTTTGGCAGTTCGAATCCCTGGCGGTTCGAATCCCTACAATCCCTAGTGTAATGGAGTGAGCTCCCGTTACTTGTCCCAGCTTCTGCCAACCTAGCAGTTTGAAAGCATGTAAAAATGCAAGTAGAAAAATAGGGACCATCTTTGGTGGGAAGGTAACAGCGTTCCATGTGCCTTCCATGTTTAGTCATGCCGGCCACATGACCACGGAGAGATCTTCGGCTCTTCGGCTTTGAAACGGAGATGAACACCGCCCCCTAGAGTTGGGAACGACTAGCACATTTATGCGAGGGAAACTTTTACCTTTACCTTACCTTTAAGGGCCAATAAATTAGCAAGTGAACAATACCATTCTATAGCCCAAAATACAATGTACAGAACACATTCATAAAAAAGTGGAGAAAACATAATGTTGGTATCTGGATGTAAAGGTTTACGGCTCTATCTAGGGATTTCATAATAATTTCCTACCTGGCTGTACTGCTTTCTTAAATCCATTATTTCAAGTTACATTACATTCAGGTATTCCCATTCCTTTTCCAACTTACAGGGTTCTGCTAGGTTTTGCAATATATGCGTTAAACTGTGATCTCACTGTGTTATTAGCTCCCTGCAGTGAGTTAAAAATGAAGTTTTCTAACATAGATTTGAATATCCTGGTTACAGTTCCACATGGATAGACCGAAACTCACACTTTCTAATCAAACACCAAGGGCTTTCGGAGAACAATCCCGAATATGAAAACAAGTGATCTTTAAATAAAATAAACTCCACAGCAGCAGGGCATAAATGTGACTT
The DNA here is from genome assembly GCF_051295495.1 of Thamnophis sirtalis. Taxonomy (NCBI): domain Eukaryota; kingdom Metazoa; phylum Chordata; class Lepidosauria; order Squamata; family Natricidae; genus Thamnophis; species Thamnophis sirtalis. The sequence goes on from NW_028261392.1 coordinate 9,963,458, forward strand.
TTTGCAGCAGAAAAGATCTGATCATTAATCATTAAAGTTGCCATTTGGGGGGGGGGGTAATAGACCCCCAGAACTGTGGCCGAACCTTTTAAAAAGAGGAAATGCACTGGTAGCTTTTTCCCCAGTGGTGGAAAATTGCATAAAAATGCCATAAACAAACAAAATTCCTTCTTACATTTATACAAGTAAGATGTGTTCCATTGGGTTGCGGACAAAAGAAAATGTTAATGTCACACATACATTGCACTACTTTTAAAGGAATTGTTTTAAACTCTTTTGTTTAATTTGAAACTTTTTGAATTGATAGGATGCCTTGCAAAGCTAACAGATAGATCTAGCTATGTTTTATCTTCACAGATCTTAGGAACGGTGGCAATTCTGTGCTGGGAATAGTCAACTCTCCTCCTTACAGTTTTAGCTGCATCACAATTGCACTAAAAGACAACTATACCCACAATAGTAACTGAAAATGGAAATATGAAATTACTTTTGCTCTTAACAAGTGATAGAAGTTGGCTGAACTTGCCTAATCAATTTTGGTTAGATGTTGTTGCAAAGTTGTGTCTGACCCATCGTGACCCCATGGACAACACTCCTCCAGGCCTTCCTGTCCTCTGACATTCTCTGGAGTCCATTTAAGTTCATGGCTACTGCTTCGGTGACTCCATCCAGCCACCTCATTCTCTGTCATCTCCTCCTTCTTTTGCACTCAGTCTTTCCCAGCATGAGGCTCTTCTCCAGGGAGTCCTTCCTTCTCAATAGGTGGCCAAAGTCTTTGAGTTTCATCTTCAGAATCTGGCCTTCCAAAGAGCAGTCAGGGTTGATCTCCTCTAGGACTGACCGGTTTGATTGCCTTGCAGTCCAAGAGACTCGCAGGAGTCTTCTCTAAGCACCAGAGTTCAAAGGCCTCAATTCTTTGGTGCTCAGTCTTTCTTATGGTCCAATGTATGGCATGAGTACTCCGTGTGTGTGTGTGTGTGTGTGTGTGTGTGTGTGTGTGTGTGTGTGTGTTCCCATATCATCTTGTCCATGCAACTGATTATTTTTTGCAACCTCTTCTATAGATACTTCATCATTTCAACTGGGGCAAATGTTAGGCAGAAATGGTTAACTACACACCAATCCTTGCAAAGAATTTGTTTGAAAAGAATAAGGGACGAGTTTGAGGACAATTTTTAATAGGTGTGGATATTATTACCAATTTGGGTATGCTGGTCAATCCTTATTGTTCTTCCGAGGAATCTTAAAGTCTGATTTATTCTTCATGGTTTGATCTGAAGGTTTTTATTGACCTGATAAATGGAATTCATTTCACTTTGATAGCGATCTTGGTGTTTTTACTATTGACTCTTATTAGCGATTGATTCTGCTAGTAATGTTACAATATTGATATTTCGCTGTGTTGCAACCTTTCCTAAAATGCTTTCTTTTGCCTGTAAAAGTGGCCTGCAAAGATTTTTTTTTTACTTTTCCTTTTATCATACCCTCTGAATTTTCTATTGATGAAGGATGAAGAAATAATTTCTAAAAAAAACCCATCACCCTGAGAGTATTAGCTAGATTTCAACTGTTACAGCATTATAAGTGAATGTAGCACCTTAAATGGTGCTTAGCTTATAATCAAAATGTTAAAGCAGATCACTTGTTTCTCTGAAAAGGGCTCTCTATACTTGTGCAAAGTGTGATTTCAGCAACAGAAGGGTTGCTTAGCCCATTGGTTGAGTGAAGCACCCTTCTGAAGTTCAACACAGAGAAGATAATGCAGATGAAAAGTAAAACATCTTTTACAAAGTTAGATAAATATATTGAACGGAAAAAGGAAGGTGTGGCCCTATCTGTTACTTTTTTGAAATATGCATTTTACTTATTCAAAATTATAGCAATAGCAGTTAGACTTATATACTGCTTCATAGGGCTTTCAGCCCTCTCTAAGCGGTTTTACAGAGTCAGCATATTGCCCCCAACAACAATCCGGGTCCTCACTTTACCCACCTCGGAAGGATGGAAGGCTGAGTCAACCCTGAGCCAGTGAGATTTGAACAGCCGAACTGCAGAACTGCAGTCAGCTGAAGTAGCCTGCAGTGCTGCATTTAACCAATGCGCCACCTCGGCTCTATGATGGTTTGTCAAATCTTCAGCTGAATATTGTCTTGACGGTTGTATGGAATTTGGTTTTTTTTTAACCACACCCAAATTATATGTCAAAGTCCAAAGTCAGTGTGTGTTTTGCATTTCCTACAGTTTCATAGCCATGGAGAAATAATAGTGGTAGTCTGGACCATATAATTTACTCTCAGCTTTCAGAAGAAAAAGCAACTTTACAGCTCTTATTTCAAGCATGGTCTGCTTTGTTTTTGCCAATGACTGTATATCCTTAAGGTATCAGTGCAGTAGCTGCAGTGAAGTCAGCAATGGGTAAATTTAGCACTAAAACTCTTCCTTTGGTGCTTTGGTATCTGTCAGCCTCTGCTTCGCTGCTGCTTTTTGGCTGCCATTGAAACGGGGAGGGGGGCATGGTATTTGGGAGGGGAATCATTATGTACTGGAGGATTGTTATTAGGTGCTGTCCTGACTATCTATCTGTGCATATGGAAGAAGGGAGTTTCCCGCCAAGGCCAACTGTCCAGCATTCCACCCTGATGATGCTTTTTGAAGACATCTCCCACCCGACAGTTGGGTGAATTATTATTGGACTATGAAATGGGGTGTCAAGGGGAGGGGATTGAATTATACATGATATATATTGCTTTCACGCCAATTTACTCAGACTCAGCTTTGCTTTGCTACTCATCGTTTGTAATTAGTAAAAGTACACTTAATTCTAAGCATGGAGTTGAGTGGTTTCTTTCCTGATTATTAAATGAAGGAGCACCTGACATTATCTCTCCCTCTCCCTTTCCCTCTCCCTCCCTCCCTCTCTCTCCTCCTCCTCCTCTTCTTCCTCTCTCTGTGTGCCTCTGTCTCTCTCTGTCTATCTGTCTGTCTGTCCCGTCTCTCCCTCCCTCCCTTCCTCCCTTTCTTCCTTGTCCATACCAACTGGAGAAGAGATAGCTAATGCTCACAAGAAGTCAAATGAATTCATGGTGGATTATGCAAAATATTTTTAAAAGAAGGATAAAGTTTACTCCTCAGTTATTCTTACTAGGTGTATGTACTGACTTTACAGTGGTAGAGACTAACTTGATTCTGCACCTAATAACGGCAGCAAGACTGTTGGTGGCGCAATACTGGAAGAAGGAAGACTTGCCTACAACTCAAGAATGGACATTGAAAGTTACAAACTTAGCCAAGATGGCTAAAATATCGGCATATCTTAAAGATCACTCAAATGAGAGATATAAACGAGACTGGAAAAAATGGATTGACTATATACAAAATAAATACGGGACCAAGAAATTCCAGTTAGCCTATGCTTAAGATCAGAAATGATTTAAATTGTTTAAAGTTAGTTCAGCAAGAAGAAGCTAAGGTCAATGTAGAATGTTATTAATTTCTTTATTTCTTTTTTTCTCAATAGATTTTAGACTGTGTTTGTTATTAATCCATACCGTGTACAGGTTCTGGGAAGTCGGGGGGGAAGGAGGAGGGGGGTTGGGCGGGAGGGTGGAGGGAGGGAGGGGTATATATTAGGCTAGACAAGAATTTGGTGGTAAACTAGAATTATTTTGACATACAAAAAATTGTACCTCGATGTCTTACTGATTGAGGAATGATGAAATGTTTGTCTTAAAAGAAATAAAACTTTTGAACATAAAAAAAAAGAAGTCAAATGAATTCTTCAGGACCATCCATTGTCCCCGCAGGGAATGGGATAACTCACTGAAACCAATTTACCATGCCCATCTCATCACGTCCATCTTGCTATGGTCAATTTGCCATAGCCAACTCACTACGGCAGGAAAATTCATCACAGGACAATTCAACCATTCAATCTGATTATTTAAAATAATCAAAACTTTATTTTATTTTTTTTCATTCATGTTTTGTTTTGTCCCTCCTTTGACATCCTTTATTTAATTATTCTATTGTATCATTTCTTTCAATAACAGTGTAAAAGTTGTCCCATGGTGGGCTAATCATAACAAGTTGACCATCGCAAGTTGACTGTAATCAGTTGGCTGAAGCAAATTGTTCCATCCACACATTCCTTAGTAGTACGAGAAGATGAACATAGAATCCTCTAGATGTTTTGGCCAACAACCTCTGTTCTGACCCTCTCCGTACGGTGAGTCACACCAACACAAGGTTACTGTTAGCCACACTTTATTCACAGTAATTACTCACAGACAAAACTTTGGCAGCAACCCAGACTCCCACAGATAAGAGATACACACAAGAGCTTCTTCAGCTTAGTAAAATGGTTGTGTCCTGCAAAAGGTCTCCTCCCAAAGTCTCTTCTTATATACTCTCTTGGGAAGAGCCTAATCACAACCACCTGGGCCTGATTATCTTCTATGTCTCCATAATTGCTCCCTGTGCTTCTCCGCCCTTCTCTGCCTGGCCTCCGGGACCAACTCCCTTTGCTCTTCCCCAATGCTCCAGGGCCTGACGTCTTCACCACTGCTCCAGTGCCTGACGTCAGGGAGAAACTCCCTTTGGCTTTCACCACTGCTCCATGCCTCAGGCGCCTCCTGGTGGCCAACCAGTTCTCTGGTCCCTGCTCTGAGTCTGAACCCTGCCCATGGTCCTCCACATCTTCCAGAGCCGACTCATAGGGTCCCTCGCTATCGGAGTCTGTCGGAAGCTACAACGGCTCCTGATGGGCCACAACAAACCTCTATACTATTTTGCCAATGATTGATGATCTTATGAAGTGAACCAAAGAGGAGAAATACCTGAACAAGGCAGGGTAGGTGGGTGGGGACACTTATGCCAGCAAACTGAAATTCAGATGATAAAAATTATGAATGTTAAATTATAGCAATTCAGGAAGAAATATATTCCGATACGCTCAATTTGCCTTTTAAAAAGTCATAACATTATCTTTTCTTAGTACACATTTCCATTTTTAGCACTGTCCTTGCCATATGATTTGATAAATGATAACAGAAAGCATCTCAGTTTGCAAACAGACTCCTTTTAAATAGGTTTCCAGCTGGCTCAAGTTTTGTGATGCTAGTGTTGTACTTCAGAGACGCGACTGCTAGAAAGGAAAGCAAGTTGGGGAAATGATTAAAGACAACCTTAAAATTCATTGTCTTTCGCACATAATAACCATGGCTGGAGGCAGCATCTAACATTTTTACAAATGCTTTAAATAACAAGCAGTTTTCAAGGGAAGTGCAAATCTTTACAGCTCAAAGTTCCTCTTGCAAATTTGTCAAACTTCAAAGCATAATGATGAATACAATGCAACAGGAACTAGTCTTTGTGTTTTCTCTAGTTTTACATTTTGTACGTCAAGACTGTTTTAACAGTGAACATAGTGAATTGTGCATAATGAATGTTCCTGTATGCTTTGCAGTCTTGAAAAATTCAAACATGTTGTATTTTTACAGCATTTTCAGTTGACCTACCTCTTGTCCAATGTTTTTTTTTTCCATTTTAGAAATATCATAATTTGTTTTTTTTTATTAGCAGAATTTTAAATTATTTTTTCCCTTCTACAACACCTTACACTCATTACATCAACATTGTTATGTCATCATACCTGTACATGTATATAATATTTTGCTTCTATATTTACACACCTTTATGCACAGTTCTCTATATATTTATTTATTTATCAGCACAATTGCAACACAAATGTAACAAGGCAACATAAAAAAATGTCTTTCTGCTTGGATGGCTCCCAGAGTGAGTCGATAGACAGAAAAGGGAATCATTTTCAGAAGACTTGTCCTGCCTATGTGATTGCTAGATATGTTTGTAAGAGGAGGAGAAATATTCATCCATTTCCAAATGCAGGTATGGTTGAATCTCCAGCATCCATAACACCATCAATATCCTTTCTTCCAAAGCCTTTTTTTTCCTTTCCAAATTTATATTACATTTAAATGGGCGTCAAACATTCTGGCTGAAACTGATTACTACTTATTTACTTATAAAATGTATTTGTGACAAACATTTCTAAGCCACTTGATTGTTTAGGTTACTCTTTTTAGCTGTAATTCTCTACAGATGTGGACAAATCTGCCTATAGAGTCAGGGTGGCGCAGTGGTTAAATGCAGCACTGCAGGCTACTCCTAGATCAGCAGTTCAGCGGTTCAAATCTCACCGGCTCAGGGTTGACTCAGCCTTCCATCCTTCCGAGGTGGGTAAAATGAGGACCCAGATTGTTGGGGGCAATATGCTGACTCTCTGTAAACCGCTTAGAGAGGGCTGAAAGCCCTATGAAGCGGTATATAAGTCCACTGCTATTGCTATTGCTATATAGTTTTCTTTTGTATTTGTGGTTTTCAAGCACACAGACACTCCATGCCACTCTTTCCAATTATTTAGTGTAGAATGCAGAAATGTATATCAATTTTCATGTGGATTTTTGAATATTGGACCAGACAAATTCTTTAGGCTCTTTTCATAAAATACAAAGCTTTGTGCTAATGTCTCTTACCTATCTTTGCAATTTTGCCGCACGCTTGCATTGAGTTGGGGTGCAATCGCTCTTCCTGAACACTTTGTGGCAGGCCTTTTATTTCACCAATTGTAGAAAACCTCATTTCAAATGACAGAAAGCAGGAGAAACTGCAGGGCCACTCCATTCTGACATAAGAATTGCTTCAAGAAACGGTGATTATGGCAAGGCACATTAAAGCACATTTTCCACCATGCTTAATATGTGACAATACCAAAAGGGGAAAAAAAACTCAGCTAGCCTACCTGAAAGATAGTGAAAAGTATGGAAGCGATTGGCGCTTTAAGTGTTTGAGTTGCTGGGGTGACTATCATAGAAACTGCAAAGCTAGATTCTTAGGTTGGATGCAACATTTTTCATCTTCTTTTTGTGCCGTATCTGTCATTGGATGTTGGCGATCCTACTTTTATCAACAGCCGCATGAAAAAGTGCAGCTGAGTTTTGACCAAATCGGTCCCTTAGATTTTGAAGCCATGATATTCTTCTTCTGCCTGGACCTCATTTACCTTTGCTCTTCCCTTGAAGAATTACTGTATTTTTGGTGTATAAGACGCACTGGAATATAAGATGCACCAAGATTTTGATGAGGCAAATTAGAAAAAAAAAGTTTTTGGATTCTGCAGACCCCCCCAAAATGGCCCTTTTTTCCCAAAAAAGAGGGGGGGGCATGAATAGCCTTTAGGAGGCTTGTAGAGTGCTCCTGGAGAGGAGAAGCAAAAAATGACCTGTTTTTCACTAAAACACACCCGTTTTTTATCAAAAAAGGGCATGCTTAGCCTTTAGGAGGCTTATAGAGTACTCACGGGGGCTGGGGGGTCAAAATTGAGCAAGAAATGGTCTCTCTTTCACTTATTTCTGCCCTCCCCAGCTCCCAGGAGCACTCTGAAAGTCTCCTAAAGGTTATGCATGGCCATTTTGGTGAAGGGGGTGGAGTTTCAGGAGGCCAAAAATGCTGTATTCAGTGTATAAGATGCACCCAGATTTTCACCCTGTTTTTGAGGGGAAAAGGTGTGTCTTATATTCCGAAAAATAAGTGAAATATGCCATATTTTTCCAGATGTTGCATCACATGTCCAAAATATTCTAACTCTTTTTGTGGTTTTGATTATTTCCCTTGGCTTTCCCAGGTGGCTTTTCACCTCCTCAATGCCGGTCATGTTGTATCTTTAAATACCAGGTCCATTTCAATTCCTATCTACCAGGATTGGCCTCATCAAGTAGACCAGAAATCAAACTGTCTGTGTTTGATCTCAGAAGTCCTTAATCATGGAATGAGAGGCCACCAAGATAATCCCGAGAGCTTAAAAAAATATCCAGAAGACAATAGCAAGATAATAACTTACAGTATTTTGTTAAAACCCACAGTGAAGAGTTTTAAGGAAGCTTTACACTTTATCTGGAAGATTAGTAGAGTCTGTCGTTAATGAATATACATGATCATTGTAAATTAGCTATATTTTGATTTGGCTGCCAATATTTTATCTTTGGCTGAACAATAAATGAAAACATGGAAACGATGAAAGGGTGAAAAAAAGATTGTGGCCGAAACAGTTTGGCCTGCTCTTGCCTGAAGAAATTTCCAGCACATTATCTGTTTTCAAGGACTGCTTCTACTTCAATAATAAGGCAAGAAACATGCCCCTTCCCTCTTTACATTGGCGCCTTGCCTCTTTTCATAGCCCATATGTAGATTTTTCATTTGAGAATAGAGTCCTTGCCGGAATTCTTGTAAAGTTAATTCTATACTAATACCCATCACTAATCAGAGCTATGAGAAACATGGTGTCTGGATTAAGTGTTTCCAGTCCAGGTTGCTGTATAAGAGAAATCTGACATCTTTTCCTTGTACATTGCTATTTGCATTTTCAGAGACCTGGAGCTTAGCGGTGTGCATTCTTATGTTAAAAGGATATTATTATATTTACTTTAACAAAGATTTCTCCATTCCCCTGAAAATATGTTAATTTATGCATGTTATTTTTTTTTTTATTCAATCTAAATGTTCTACTTAAGCGCATAAAGTAAGGTCTGAACTGAATGGTATTTATGACAAAATTTGAAGAAAGTGCAAACAGGGAGAGAAATACATACATACATACATACATACAGACAGACAGACAGACAGACAGACAGACAGACAGACAGACAGATGATAGATAGATAGATAGATAGATAGATAGATAGATAGATAGATAGATAGATAGATAGATAGATAGATAGATAGATAGATACTATCACACTGCAAGAAGATATGTTATTTTGTTTTGTTTTTTTAATCAAAATGCATACCTCATAAATTGCTCTTTTCACATCAAGGGTGAAAACAAAGTACGAACACTGTAAACTACAAAATATGCAGGCAAACAATAGATACAAACTCAAGGTAAACTGCTCCAAACTCGATTGCAGAAAATGCGACTTCAGCAACAGAGTGGTCAGCGCCTGGAATGCTCTACCTGACTCCGTTGTTACATCCTCAAACCCCCATAACTTTAACCTAAGACTGTCTATGGTTGACCTCACCCCTTTCCTAAGAGGTTTATAAGGGGGCGTGTATAAGCGCACCAGCGTGCCTACCGTCCCTGTCCTATTGTCCCCATTTATTTGTATCCATTTCCTTTATTCATAATCTTGTATCCACTTAGGTCTATTATCTCATACATGGTTGACAAAACAAATAAAATGAAATGAAATAAATAAATAAACGGTATAAAATAAACCTTTTTTTCCATTTAGACTTAAAATATAGAACAGAGAATAATAGGGTTGGAAGGGACCTTGGAAGGGAAGGTCTTCTTGTCCAAACCACTTCCCATTGCAGGAGTACACACACGTACGTACGTATGTATGTATGTATGTATGTATGTATGTATGTATGTATGTATATTTGTGAATGACCCTGTAATCACTTAATTCAGGACCTTCACCCAATAAGAACACAGCCAAGCTCCCACCCAATCAGCTCAAACCCCCACTGGCAGTTAAAAGGTAGAAACAGCCGAAATCTCACATTGCTCCTGGAAGCACGAAGCCTGAAGATGACGAATGAGACTTCGTCGAAACGTCGCCAAGACACCTCCAATTTTACGCGGGAGAAAACCCAAATAACCAAAAACCTACATACTAACACCCGCATAAACCTCAGAAAACATATATATATGGTTCGATTCCCAACAAGGGTGTGGCTAGCTGATGAGAGCTAAATAGCTTGAAATAGATCTATACTAGTCTCCCTTTATTTATTTATCAGCATAAATATAACATATATATATATATATATATATATATATATATATATATATATATATATATATATATATATATATATGTGTGTGTGTGTGTGTGTGTGTGTGTGTGTGTGTGTGTGTGTGTGTGTGTAATTCAATAATATATTAACTATGTTATATTTGCTTATTATTAGTTTATTTCATTAATTAATTAATATATTAAATTAATACAATGCCAAAGTGTTTTTTCAGGCAGTGTTGTTTGTTTAATTTATCATTTTGAATTGTGGGATGATAACTCTTGTGGCGTAATCCAAAGCTTCCCCAAGTGATATTGAAACATCTTGTTTTGAAGATAACATGAACTGTTGGCTTTTTCTTATAGCTCTGAATATCTATTAATACATGAATAATCTCCCTCCGTGTCCTCTATTAGTACAAAAATAATCTTGGCTATAATTCAAAGCATTCTCCTTTCCACTTGTCTGTCAGTTTGCCTTGTTACCCTTCTCTCTTTTCCAACCCAGTCTCTTATCTTGAAATCTTCCTTCCCATTTTCTTCTTCGCTATTTCCGAAATTCACCCTTTAAGCACAATATAAGTACCACATTAAAAGTCTATTACTGGTAATGGATTTAATGCAAAAGTGCAGATTACCTATAATTAATGGGAAAGTAATTCCATGTCTGATCCAATGTAACGGAGTCCCATTTTAATTTAAATACATTGTTCGTCTACTGAGCCATCAAAAGGAATGCGATGTCTCCGGTGGCTTAGAAGTATATTCATTCCAGAAGACACTGTCGGATCTTTACCTATTTCACCTTTGAAATTCGGCAGTAACTGCAGGACGTAGCTGTAATCTGGCTTCCTGCTGACCCTTAGGAAGACCAAAGCAAGGGCAGATCATAACTGAGATTTATTTCAGTTCTAAGACGAGAGTGAAATCCTGCAAGCTATCTCTGCAGCAAACTCTTTTATTTTCACTCTTGAGTTATGAGCCTGAGGAGATCAAGGCATAATTATACCCAGCACACAAGACAACAAGCCCTTCTATAACATGGTCATACCTGCCTATTGCAATCATCAGGAACACATAAATTATGGCTGTAGGAATGACCCTAAGATATGCAGTTTGTGTGTGGCTTCTGCAAGTGAGCAAAAATTTGAGACAAAAATTCCACTACAGCTTCTTGCCTTCTGGTTAATGTTCTCGCAACCAAACTCTCTGAGGATCCATTCATGGGGGGAAAAAAACTTCACACTTCTTCCTCTGTAAGAAGAGAATTCCTTAGGCAATGTGAGACCAGCTAAGAGACATGACAAGGGAGAGTTTTGTGCAGCTGTTCGTGGCACTAAGAAACTCTGATTTTCTTCTTTGCAACATTTTTTTTTCCTTGTATACTAGAAAAATATTGTATTCCTTCTCTAAATGATGCCACCCAATCCGGGTTCCTGTAAAAAAGGGCAGACATTTTCTAACTGGGGCAATTTGAAAATGTGTGGACTTCAACTCCCAAAATTCATGCTGGCTGGAGCGTTCTTGGAATTGAAATCCACACATCTTCAAGTTCCCAAGCTGGAGAAATACTGTTCTACACAGATAGTTATATAAGTAATTTCTGCTGCCTTAGAAATATTTACAATGAATACATGTCACAGACACCAGAAAGAGAATGACATTGTTGTGGCCCACCAGTGGCCAGTGGAGCTGGTGGCAGGCTCAGAGAGTGAGGAGGTTGGGAAGAAACTTGGGGCCAGTCCCAGAGTCTGAGGAAGGCTCTGATGAGGGCTCTGCATCGGAGGCAGAGATGGGGCCAGGGCTGTCCAACAGTTATCAGCTGCCTTTGGAGTTGGAGATCAGTGGGACAGAAGAACAGCTGGAGCCTGTTCCCAATGTGCACATTCACAGAACTGCCAGGAGAAGGAAACAGTTAAGGAACAAGAGCCGACTCAGGAGTAAAGGCATAGGTGGAGAGTGAATGGCTCCTCCCACAGGGAATAAAGTGGTGCAAAAGGGGAGTGGAGTTTGCAGGAGACAATTAGTTCACTTAATTAGTTTGAAGCTGTGTTCATAACTCTCAGAAACTCCTTGCCAAGTATTTTCTTGTAAAGCATTGCATTTGGAAGATATCAGCCTGGCAGCTCTCCAAGCCTGATAAGGCCCGTGGTTGTAAATTCATCCTTCAAAGACTGTTTTCAGGACTTCGTTGGATGTGAATGAGAGGAAATTACATTAGCTTAATAAAAAAGAGGTTTTGTCGGGACCAGGGGTTTGCTTCGTGATTTTGGGAAGCCTAGGTCAGAACAGACATCTAATATGTGATGTCAGAGAGATGGTCTCTATGTTCTATCTCATCCTTACTCAAGAGGTGATAGACTTACCTATGCAATAGCAAAACAGCAATTAATATGACCACATAGTACAAGCCATGTCAAACTGGTGCCCCGCAGACCAGATGCGTCATGTGCAGGCCACGCCCATTCCAGGTCCGCAAAGACAAAAAAAATCATGATACATCTCAATACATCACATGACACAATCAAGTTTGACACCTGTGACATAGTAGCATTACTCCAGGTAAAAATCCAACCCATGGCGTTTCATTTCAGTCAACGTGTGGAAGAGAACAAAAAGATAGCTATGAAAGTTTGTGCTGTGATTCAATAAGAGTTTTCATCTCACTTGGATTATCTGCAACTCCTGACTGAGGTTTTCGGCCACAAGTTCTAAGGTAAGATTTAGGGGGGCAGGAGAGATTTGAATAAATTATCCAAGTTTACTTCCTCTAAAAGCCCATCAGGTAAATATGCAATCAAAAATTTCTGGTGTTCAAGTAGAAAAACATAACACAAGTAACCAGTTCAAAGGATAAATAACAGAAGAGATGTTCAATAAATTATGGGTAATGTAGAACTTCATAATTCAGAGGTTCCAAGAACCAACATTGCTAACATTCCATTCCTCCAGCCAAGAACCTCGAAAGAGGAAAATGTGATACCCCCATTGTTCCAAGCTCAATTTGAGAATATAGAATTATGCAGGAAGAGTGTCTAGCTTGCAAGAACACTATTATTCCATCCTAATGAGGGAGTTAAACATTTGGGGTGCTTAACAAGGACCAAATAATGGAATATTGACATGCGTATACCACAAAAAAGAGGATGTACGTAAAATTATAAATATGAAAGATGTTTATTAGAATGTAATTATCAATACCAGCAAATATTAAATGAAGTGTGCTCAGATGCTGAACATGTAAATTAATTGGAAAGAGTGGAAAGGAAAGGAGAGGAGAGAGGAGAGAGGGAAATAGAAGGGAGAGGAGAAGTAGGAGAGAAAGAAGGAGTAGAAAGAGGAGAGAGGCAAAGGAGAGAGGAAGGGGAAGTAGAGAAGATTCTCAGTAGAGAAATATCTCAGGGGTTGCCACAAAGAAGAGGGAGTCAAACTATTCTCCAAGGCACCTGAATGTGGAACAAGAAGCAATGGGTGGAAACTAATCAAGGAGAGAAGCAACTTAGAACTGAGGAGAAATTTCCTGATAATTAGAACAACCAATCAATGGAACAGCTTGCCTCCAGAAGTTGTGAATGCCCCAACACTGGAAGTCTTTAAGAAGATGTTGGATATCCATTTGTCTGAAACGGTATAGGGTTTCCTGCCTAGACAGGGGGTTGGACTAGGAGACCTCCAAGGTCCCTTCCAACTCTGATATTGTATTTATATTTGTATATTTGAAAGAGAGGGATGGCAGAGGGAAGAAAGGCGGCAGGGAGGAAGAGAGAGGAGATAGCACAGCGGTGAAATAGGGTATAATATGATGTATTGAAAGCAGAAGAGCAAATGATAGCTGTTCTGGGTTGAGGGAATGATATAATCATGGACAATACCAAAAACCTTTTTCTTCACATGTAATGGTGTGGTTATATATATATGAAATTAAAATAAAATAAAAAACTTTTTTTTAAAAAAGAACACTATTATTTCTATGTCACTGTTTCTTAAAATTTGGTCTCTTCTGTTTCTCTGCTCTTTGCTGTAACTCAATGCCACCCTCTTAATGGGCTCACAAAGACTGTTTTTCACCGAGACTTGATTTTGCGTGAATTCTCGGTTAGTTCATGAGTACCAGCATTTTCCATCCCTTTGTCTTTCTGCTTCTCCGACTATTGGATGAAGACTTGTCCTGAAGGATCTTGACATCTTTTCCTTACTGTTATCACCTCTTCAATGGCTACCCAATGTTCTGATTGCCACCTCCCTAGATAGCAAATTTTAGGTCGTATCTTCTTCAAAAATGATTCAAAAATGAGAGAGCTGAGGTGGCGCAGTGGTTAAATGCAGCACTGCAGGCTACTTCAGCTGACTGCAGTTCTGCAGTTCAGCTGTTCAAATCCCACCGGCTCAGGGTTGACTCAGCCTTCCATCCTTCCGAGGTGGGTAAAATGAGTACCCGGATTGTTGTTGGGGGCAATATGCTGACTCTGTAAACTGCTTAGAGAGGGCTGAAAGCCCTATGAAGCGGTATATAAGTCTAACTGCTATTGCTATTGCTATTCTGAAGAAGCATTTTGGATCTTGCATAGCACCTCACTGCTCTTCATTAAAGCAGCTTATTGCTTTATCCCCAAGCTTCTATGGGCACCTGCTGTTGTTATATAAGTCAACTCATTAATGAGTATCTTTTTAAAGCAGCAGCATTTCCTCCCCCCACCCACCCCCAGAATCACACCAAAGTCAGGTTATTTTCAGAAAGCTCTTCTATTTTCGTACTTGCATGAGGATTTAATGCAGTTCATCCAAATTACTTTTTTAAAATATGTGCCCTGCCCTGACAAACACCTCTCAGTGCACAAATGCAGTGAGTTCTCTCTATATAAATAAAATATTCCCAAGAAACTTCCCATGACACATGGACAGATTTTTCTCCCTTCAGTTTGAGTCAGCATATAAAACATTATTTAAACCTCCTGAATAAATGCATCAGAATTTTTTTTTTTTTTACCGTTATCTTATTTTAACCATATGTTGCATTTATTCTGTCTCAGGAAGGGAAAAAAAAAACATTATCTCTTTAGCTTTGCAAACAGCCACATGTTTAGTCATGGACGTGCAGTTATAAATCCAAAGCACACAACCAATGTAGGCACAAGAAAGTTAAAATCTGTCTGCCAGTTATGTTCTTTTGCCTTAAGATTGAATTCTAAAGTCCTTGTTAACTGCACTGGCTATAAATTATTAATGTTAGAATTAATAGAGATCTGTTGCCAGGGGAAGAACAGAATAAAATGGTGTATATTGCAGTCATTTGCACTCAGATATTTATTCTCGATGCACCATCTATTTTTAGGAACCACCATTGGCCATGTCGCCTACTCATGGTCATGGAGAGCATGGTTTTATTTCCCTCATCGCCAGAAGATAGCACTGTCTCAATCTGTTCTCTTGGATGTGTGTGTGTGTGTGTGTGTGTGTGTGTGTGTGTGTGTGTTGCATTTGTGCTGATAAATAAATAAAGGGAGACTAGTATAGATCTATTTCAAGCTATTTAGCTCTCTTCAGCTAGCCATACCCTTACTGGGAATCGAACCTGGGCTGCATTACATATTAGGCAGTTATATTAGCCACTAAGCCACAGGCTCTCCTCCTTTGTCAGCTAAGCCAGGGAAATAGGTATGTATTGTGTCACAACCCCTGGTATGCCCAAATATGGGAGGGAGCATACTGCTTCCCTTTTCTGTCTATCAGATCACTCTGGGAGCCATCCAGGCAGAAAGCCATTTTTTTATGTTGCCTTGTTACATTTGTGTTGCATTTGTGCTGATAAATAAATAAAGGGAGACTAGTATAGATCTATTTCAAGCTATTTAGCTCTCATCAGCTAGCCATACCCTTACTGGGAATTGAACCTGGGCTGTATTACATATTAGGCAGTTATATTAGCCACTAAGCCACAGGCTCTCCTCCTTTATCAAGTAAGCCAGAGAAATAGGTATGTATTGTGTCACAACCCATGGTTGCCATATATTTGGCAACAATTATGCCCCATAATTATGCATTATGTGTGATTAGCCTTGGCAAGGTATTCTAACCTAATGGTTCTATGCCACATTCACACTAATGTGCAAATGGAACCAAAAATACAAAATTGCAAGGAAATGAAAGTTGGGAATTAATTGACAATTTGGTCACGAAAGCGTCAAAGAACAGGGGTTTGTTTTTAATGGTTTCATGGCAAGAAACTCATGTGTCATCCAAGGGATGGTTCCATCAATCCAAGCAAAGAGATTTGATTGAGATTGGGCACAAAGAACTGTTTGGTTTGCTGTTGCGAGCACTCTCTCACCGATGCAGGTGGTCCCATCACAGTAACCTGGCACAAAATTGCTGCCATTTATAATGTGCAGAAAATGCCTGGATTGCAAGCTGAGCAGCAGCATCCATACGACACCTAGCCCTGTCAGAAATATGATATGTCAATGACAAAAGCTTAATTACACCATTAATTAATAGGACAATTTTCAGACCGCCTTCCAATGCAGCTCTATACTCATTAGTGCCATTTGGAATCATTTCTCCCAGGGTATATAAAGTCTACAAAGTCTATTTTAAGAGAAATCTAGGACTGGAGGATGTGAAGTAATAATCTGTATTTATGCAACAAAGCATACATTCCTTCAATTACCTTTTGCATTTATTTTTATTTTTTTAAAAAACTGAGCTACAGTTCAGTGAAGGGATTAGAAAAATAGTACTGGCTCTGTGGGCATGGCTTGGTGGGCATAGCATAGGAAGGGTACTGTAAAATCCCCATTCCCTCCCCATTCCAGGGGAAGGTTACTGCAAAATCCCCATTTCCTCCCCTCCAGGGGAAGGTTACTGCAATATCCAGATTACCTCCTTATTCCAGGGGAAGGATACTGCAAAATCCCCATTTGCTCCCTATTCCAGGGGAAGGATACTGCAAAATCCCCATTTGCTCCCCATTCCAGGGGAAGGTTACTGCAAAATCCCCATTTCCTCCCCTCCAGGGGAAGGTTACTGCAACATCCCCATTCCCTCCCCATTCCAGGGGAAGGTTA